>NW_023606781.1:0-120001 GCF_013339745.2 Dermacentor silvarum | reverse complement strand
TTAGGACGTACAAATTGGTACTAAGAAAATTGGTACAAAAGATCAAGAAAATTTTGCATTCATGCAATCAACCCCCCTCCCCCTTTCTTTTTTTTAATTTTGATTCATGTACCGGCAAAAAAATTACGCACCCTTATCGGTTATCATTTAATACTGTTGGAAGTGTGTAACTCAACATTTGATGGCCGTAATTTATGCGAACACGGGGAGTAAACGAGTCGGCAGCGTGCCTCATGACCTAAGCTGAAACATTTTTTTAGGTTTCAGTAATACAGCCAGCGGCCGATTGACAAGTTCGGACGGACAAAAAAGCAGGCAGCTCATGCTGTTGGCGCCCCTATATACTGGGGACGAACACAAAGAACGCGAGGAAGTGTTTCGGGTATATCTGCGCTATCACAGTCCAGGGAGACGCGACACTGAGATAGATGTAGAGGACGGTTCACTGATAAAAGGGACGCCTAAATAGCTTACTTAAGCCAGCATAAATTTGAACATATCATCCACTTTCTAGAAAAAAAAAACGTGCTTGATGTGATGGGTAAATGACATTATGCTAATGATAAAAATGGTTCCCCAGGCCTTCGTGTCAAAGCTCGTTGTATTGAGTCCAGAAATAATTATTTGGTATGCACTTTGACAATAGACTGTATAATAGATTTCGCTTGGTAAAGGCCGCGTCTTATTATTTCCCGCGATCAATCTACACATGACTGCAGCTGGAAAGCCTGCGAGAATGGCTAATTACTGCACAGCACAGCTCACGACTTGGGGGCTGTGATAGGCCCTCCTGAACAGTGTGGTTGCAGTTATTCATGCTCTCCGTGCGCATCGTCACTCCTCGCAATCTTTTAATGCGAAAGCATTATATGTCCCATTACGCGAAAATCCTTCGTAATCGGCGTGACCGAAAGGTGGTACCAAAAAAGGCCGACGGTGCGAAGAGTAAAAGCACGCCAAAAATGCTCGGGTTGACGTCACATTTCTCGGGGAGGTTCTGTAAACAAAGGAAATCAATGGCTTTGAATGAAAAAAAAAAATGGTACAATTCGGTCTGCGTAGGAATCGAACCCGAGACTCCGAGATGCGAGACGAGCACGCTTCCCCAGACGCGACGGCGGCTCCACGGTTCCGGCTTACTAAAGGTGTGCCTAGTGCGTGCGTGACTGCACACGTCACTTTGCAGCCGTGTGGCTGACTAAAGGAGTAGCCTAGTGCGTGCGTCATTGGGCTCGTGACGGCGCAGACAATAGGGAGGAGGTGGCAGCCTGTCATGAGTGTATAAAATGAGCGCGTTCGTGAGGTTCCGAGGTCTACAAATGGTATAATGCTTTCGCATTACCACACGTATGCAGTCTTAAGTGTCTCTGCCAAATTTTTCTTCCCTCCACTTCTCTTTTCCGTGGCACAGATTACCAGGATAAAATAGACAAGCTCCGGCCAACCCCCTCTGCCATATTCTGAATAAAAATATTGACTACCTATGTCTCTCTCTCTCTCTCTCTCTCTCTCTTGGCTCAGTACAAAACGCGCATTCCGGGTCAATAAATTTAGGTGGTATTACCAGTTTCGCGTCAGGCGGCGTTGGTGCCCTTTATACCAATTGCGCTTGCACATCTTCACCGTACAAAATCCAACCTGCGTTATCATTGCTGTTATCTAGTCGAAGCATCGTGGTAGGCGTGAGTGGCGCGCTTTCTGTGCCTGTGCGACCAGTTTTTAAAAATGAAGAGTGCAACAATTGAAAGCAAAGAGAAACACGCGCTCTTGGACAGAGTTTAACAGTGGTGCTCTATCTATCTTGACGAATTGAAGGTGCTTCCTAAACACATTATAATTTTAAATTATTTATATAAAAGCAGCTAACCGGTGGGATGACTTCATTCACACCGCTCGGTTCTTTGGCTCCCTGGTTGCTAACTAGATATTTATTACAACGAAAGCTGTATATGGCTAGGCGAAAAGAAAAACCGCTCGTCCCATGTTTCTCTAAACATGTTCATTGGCTGCGCCGTCAGTTACGTCGTTCTCTACGTCGCACCCAAACGCGCGCGTCATTGACAGCGCCGTTAGTGACGTTCTCTGCGTCGTACCTGCTCTGCCCGTAACGCCGGCTCCTCGGCTCTCCGATGTCGCATACGTTCGGTATCTCGCATGGAGGAAGGAAACAAAACAGGAGAGGCCCTGGCGTCACGTTTTTGAAGCTGGAAGTGCAGCCATGTTGGTGTGCCATCTCCCTTTGCGCCTCCAATCAGGGTTTCTGGAGCTCGCCGGAGCAGATGGGCGCGAACTTTGAACTTGCATTGTTAAGAGCCGCCAGAAGTGTGTGCTGTCGACGCGCGTCAAAACAATGCCTACGAAACTTCTGTAGCAGTTTTTAGTGAAGCAGACGCGCTCCCGTGTTTTTCCGTGGCACGTTGAAGACGACGACGAAGACCCACGCCGTTATTGCTTGAGTGTATCTGTTGCTGGCTGACACTCACACTCACAGACCCCAAACACAACTTTCAAGCTTACACACCGCCCTCCAAAGTCAGCTTTTCTAGCGAACAAAAGGTGCTGCGAGAAAGACGCCGGTGGAAAAATCTTATTTCACTTTTCAGAGACCGAGAGCAGCAGCGAAAGCTTCAGGAGTGCGGTTGCTATGGCAACGTTGACATTTGTGGTACCCGTCCCAGTGCTCCTTTGCGAATAACAGCACGTGACTTCCGCCACACCTCCTTCAATACGTCCGTGCTGGCCGGGGCCTCTCCTGGGTTTCCTTCCTCCATGGGTATCTCGAGTTAGCTCGCCGTCGTGGTTAGAAGCATCCGCCCGCCATTGGCGCTTGCGTTCCACTTCGCGATTTCAACGTGGACGTGTCGTCGCAGCCGAAGCCAAAGTGCCGCTCTAGGAACTCCCGCCGAAAGGGGGCGTTGGCCCCGGCGAACGCGTTCCCGCCATTGCCACTTTGACGCTGCTCTACCCGCAATGCCTCCTCCTCGGCTTGCCGTTGTCGCATGTGTTCGATATCTCGAGTTAGCTCGGCGTCCTGGTTAGCAGCATCCGCCCGCCATTGGCGCTTGCGTTCCACTAGAAACACAAACATGTAACCAATAATTGAGAAACGCTTCAATACATCGTCATGATTAACCCACTGCTAAACACCGGGGCCGCACGTTTCAGCTTCGCTGGTTAACCATCTGTACGGAGTGTTTGGGTGGTGTTTATCTTCCACTTAACCTCCCAGCCTTTTCCATTATATATATATATATATATATATATATATATATATATGTATTCTGCATTCATTCTGTTATCTTAATACAATAACGGTTCACCATTCTAGGCATTCCCATGACTCACCCAACATCATTTCTCACTCTCAAATATAACATCACACCAAATGTCTTTCTCTCTAATACATTCTAACCAATTCATCTTCCTATCTCTTAACGTTACGCCTACTACTTCCCTATCCATGGCTCGCTGCGCGCTTCTTGACCTTCTTTGAAGTTTCTCTCGTTATGCTCCAAGTTTCGGCGCCCCCTATTGTAGTAGTAAAGGCAAACTACAGCGCAAACCGTAACAAACGACAACAGCCGCGTAGGCAATTGTTTGCCCGCTACGTTCATAAAAGTCGTCTCGCTCACCAGCGGTTCGTTGACTCGAACCAGCATTGCGGACTTTCTTGTGCGCGTATCGTAAACACCGCCGCGCGTACATCAGCATCACCCCCAACTCCACCCCACTTTCGCTTGTTCATAGCAGAGAGGCATCACTTCGGCGATAGTGCGCTGCGCGATTCGGCGGAACATTTCGGGTCAAGTGGAGAGTGTGGGGGGGGAGGAGTGTGTCAGCGCATCGCCATCCGTCATGAGCCGCGAGTCGAAAGGACGCACGCCGTTTTCCGGCTGCATTTTAGGGAATAATGGGATTTTTTTTTTGGCTGGGGTCCGGGTCCTGACTTCTACCGCGATCATTGTTTGGGAGTTACTGGTTATGGCAGAAAGGCATTCCGTGGCCTATAGACTCTTTCCGTGTACCGAGTCTCTCTCTCTCTCTTTCAGCGTTTGAACTCGAAATGGACGACGAGCGTCGGATTCCCATTTTGATGACGGACCGCCGAACCTGCAGCCAATTGTCTACTCTTCCGCGTACAACGACCGAAATTCCTGGAAGTCACTTTTCTTGCTATTTTTTTTTTAAATTTGATTTATTTTTATTATGACCGAGGATTCTTGCTCTGCATCTCTTTTTGTATGCTTTGCTTTTATTTTGGTCAGCAGACCTCGAAACTTGGGCATCAAGAGAACCAGATGGAAGTCGAGTTGATTCCTATTTATTCATGTGTTTCAGTTTCCCAGTTCACAGAGTGACGTTATAGGCCGAATGGTAGCGATATTTTGTCGTGGCGATGCTTTATAGCGAAGCGCTGTACCTTTCTTACGCGTCGCTATCGATTAAGATGACTTCTATACTTTTCAGTATGCGTAACAGATGGTATTTATAAACTAAATGTCTTCACGTGCGCGTGATTATTTTATTATTTAGTGTTTCGTGAATCTTGAAGCATTAAAGTACATCATTTGTTAAATGTATAAACGCTACTGCGCGCCTTCAGCTTATATGTATTGTGGCTGTGTGGTGCAGTTACCGTCACTCCCCTGACACTCAAGGGCTCTGGATGACGAGTACGAGAGTTATTTTCATTCCTCGGGGCGTTGGAACTTCTTGCATCTTATAGCAACTTCCTTAATCAGCTTGTAACCAGCCTGATGGTCGCACGCAGCGTACCTCGTATACTTCTTACAAAGGGTGTATATATCGTCTGAAGAAAAAAAAAAGAAAAGGGGACAAAAAGAACGATACTGGAGACTTTGTAAGCTATACCTTCCAACAGAAAGTCTGGTTATTCACATTGTGCACATGATACCTTGTAAGAGGCAGATATACTCGTTTTTTCCATCAGTAGCACGACAGGCTCGGGCTCATTTCTCACCGTTGCGTTTTAAAAGGGCGTAGACCGTAAACTAATAAGATAACTGCGCTCCCTACGCCACTGCAGCTCAGGGAGGGTTACTTGTGCACGGAAACTGTCCGAACAGAGGTGCACATTGTATTTTAGGAAGGCACGCCCGGATCGATTGGTTCCCTTGACTTCCATCAAATAACTGGTTGTAAAATGTATAATGATTACAGCATTAACTGAGTAATCACGAGGTTCATTGATCGCTTGTCCAGCCCTGTGCAGAATACACATTGACCAGCGAAATACGTTGGACGAGAGAGAGAGAGTGATGGAAGAGGAGGAAAAGACAGAAGGTTAAGCATGTTGCCCATGGTTTGCTACCCTACAACGGGGGTGGCTAGAAGGTACAGGAAATGTAAGGAGAAAGAAACGTGTAGGGTAGTGATGTGTGCGTATACGCATGACAGCGTTCGCTGTTCAAAGTCAGTCACGTAGTCCGTCCACTGGCCTTAATGTGACGACCAAATACATTCGCCGCATGCTACCGCAAGCTGATAGGATGACTGATCGCTCGCAGCATAGAACATATTTTTACACTCACCTCGACCGTCATCCGTAGGGATTGCTATACGGTACTCTATCTCACTATTTAAGTGTGGTTGAGAAAAGGCTAAGGCTGTTGCCAGCCAATCCGAAATAAAAACCGACTGCATGCTTCAGAGAATAAAGGAAGGTTCGCTGGTTGTGCGTTACTAATCGTTTCGCGACGGTTCCATTCAGCCGGCATCACGTAGGTTTCTTCTAGTTCTCTTTTCTGATTGGCTGACCTGACCCATAGCTTTCGCTGTACTGCAAGGAGATGATGAGATGGAGTGCAAAACGCTTTTCCATTTCTTAAGGTTGTCTTAAGGTTGGCTTAAACTACGTTGAATTGAGGGGTTCGGAAGGTTGATTTGAATATAAAGAGGGCCTATCGGGCCACGCAGGAGAGCAACAGAGGAGACTTGATTGAGATCTGTCGTTTGAGGTCAAAGTGGACGTCATTTAGCGTTTTTATTTGTTGAGTTGTTTCGTCATGAGCAAAACCGGTACCTTCTTATTTAGCCTCTTATTAGCCAAACAGCTTCTTATTTAGCCAGCGAAATCGCGGCCGTACCTATATGGGTCGTGATTGATGAGCTGTTGTTCTGAGGAAGTGTTCTGATGTGTTTAAACTGTTTGTGTGTCAATCAGTACTCCGCGATTTACTGCGTTTCCCAGACGAAACTTTTATGATGGATTGAAGTTCACGTCGACCTTGTCTTTCTCGGCTTCCTCTTTACGAAAGTGGAGAAAGGTAAGTCAAGTTCGGCTTGATGGTCTCTCGGCTTGTTATGCACTTATGCAAGAGAGAGAGAAAGTTTATCCCCCTCCTTTAATTGAGATACGGATTACGTTATCGGCGGAACGGACGATAACGACAAATATACAAAAAAGTTACTGAAAAGTAAGAGATGCTTTAAGACAAGCCATACGTTTAATATGAGGATTACGTTCCAATTAAGAAATTCCATGCGCACGTCGGCCCGAAAACGGCGGGGAAAAAAATCACGCATGAAAATGAACGGAGAAAAACAGATTAAAAAAAAAAACACGGAATCAATGAAAAAAGAGAAGCAACACCTAGAAACGTGACACGAAGCGAGGTGAAAGTATATAGGAAATACACCGCGGCGCAAGCGACGGCCGGAACCGTTTTTGGAAGTGAAAATTAATTAAAGTGGCCCGTCGATCGCGTAGCGCCGTTGGCCGCTCTGCCGCGTGACTGAATGGTTTGAGGAATTTCACGCTTGTGGGCGGAAAGGGGGGGGGGGGGGGGGGCACTCGGCATGCGCACTCTTTTGGAGCGGAGCGCTGTTCGCGCGTGCTCGCGTTTTTCGATTTCACTCCGCAGCAGGTATAGGCAAAAACTGAGAAGGCACTGGCGGGCGATGCGGAACCGAAAGCCGGCGCCGGGGCCGGACGGGGGCCGGAGCTCTTTCATGACGGCTTCGTCGACCAGGAAAGCGCAGTCACTTGAACGTTTCTTTTTTCTTTCGTATTTTCTTGCACGGGGTGCCAGTCGACGCCCCGCTGCCTCGACACGGTGCCTACGCCGCGGGGCCGGAAGGCAGTGATTTACGGAGAATTAATTTCAAGACGCGCTCAGCGCGCCACCTTGTACTACCTATGAATTCCTAATATGCAGCTGTGGACTTGAAAACTCGGATTCTGAATGAGCGGGAACGCGTGATATCGCGTAACTTCACTGTCGTTTGTTTTCTTGTTTCAACGAACTGTGAACGAAATTTCAAGCAACCTGAGCGTCCTGCGGGGCCAGACTTGCAGTTTTTTTTTTCCCGCTCGTATCAACTGTTTGTCATTGGACGGCTGCCCTCTCTAATATTATGTTCGCCGTGACGATTGGACGGCGCCTGTTGAGACGAACCGCTCGAGCAGAAAGAACGAAAGGCGGCCACTGGTCGTAACAGCAAGACGCGATCAGAACGACGAAACCTCTGCCTGTTTAAATTACGATTCCTTTTACTTGATTGTATTCCTTTCTTATCGTCAACCGGTCACGACCAGCCGATCTCGTCGGTAACGTAGACGGAGCGCTGCTCTGGCCACTGACGAAGCGCGAAAAGAAAGAAGATTAGAGCATAATTGTTACACCGTTCCGACCCTGGTCAACAAGAAATAGTTCTTGCGTCAGAAATGTCTCGTGAATCCGACCCTGTGGGCAGTGATCCCTATGCACGAGTACTCCACGCTCGTTATGCATACGCATGCCCACGTGCTCCTACGGCTTTACGTCATAAGATCAAATGACGTCATGGCAACTCGGTCTGCAGAAGTATAACTGTTCGCCTCATATTTATCTCCCATCAGAGTTTTCGTACTTCCGAGTCGAATACACTTACTTGTACTACTTTGCCTGCATGTACATGCAGTCAAAGAAAGAAGCTGCTCGACTACCTAACAGACGAGCCGTCTTGCTCACGCGAGTTTCCAAGTCATAGTGCTGAAGGGTGGTGGAGTGATCAGGAAAGAGTTCTGCTCCTGCTCCGTTGTCTTTCTCCGAGACATTGGTTTGGTTAGCGTTCGGTGAAACCCCGCGTTACTACCAACGTCAGAGAAACTCAGGCGTAACAACTTGCAGCCAAGCACGCTAGGTTATAACTCCACCTGTGGTTGTTGTTGCAGCAGCTGCTGCTGTTGCTGCCGTAGCAGCAGCAACAAAAACAACGACAACAAGACGCTTACTCTGCTTGCACCAAGAGATAACGAATTACATTGGGGAGGTAAAAAAAAGAAGAAAAACGCTTAAAATTAATTCGACATGGGCAAAGGAGCTACTCCGACAGGAGAAGTTGTTAGAACTTCTTTTTTTGGTCAGAGTGGTTGCGGTGAACAGATTATGCCGAAACAGGCTGTATTTTGGGCTATAGAGTAATTCTGTTGGAGGACGTTTCGGCGGTAGTGGGAGTATACGCCGGTATAGTGACATCGGCTGCGTAGCTGGCGGTTTTATTTAAAGCTTATTAAGGCTCAGGACCAGACCTCTGAAATCCTGGCAGTCGAGAGGGCCCACGAGAGGGCCTTCAGGTTTGACCTGATAGTCCCAGAGTGGGCCTAGCCAGGTGAGGTTGAATTTACTCGCGTCTATTGTGGACCGAATAAAGTTGTTTCATTCACTAACTTACTCTCCCTTGTAGTTTAGTCCGCTCTCTCTGCGGTGGCGGTTTGTGGCCTGCAGACGCGAGCTCGCAAGCATCTGCCGTTTCAAATGATGATGTCCACGTGTAAGCCACGAGTGGAAAAGCTATCTGCATTTTCTGTGTGGATGAGGGGGGGGGGGGGGGGGGGCTACTATGAAGTAATGCTCCACCTGTCGAGTTATAATAGCCGTCGGGATAGCACGCGAGGACACGCACAGTTATACATATTACGCAAGCTGCGATTATGAGGCTCGGCATCGCTCGGCATCGCTCGAGCGCAGATTTAGAGCCTTAATTGGGTCCTCGGAGGTTTCGTCACGCGGCAGTGCCATGAAAATTCGCAGGTTGCGTCACAGGCCTTGAAGCACTCAGCGCGTTGAACTGCTGAATATTTCAGGCAATTCGTCGACCGGGGGCAATGGAACTTGTGTCCAGGGGCAACCGTCCCGGTCACTTGCTCAATGCTTGCGGTGATTCCATCTGTGGTTTTACAGCAACAACAGTTAAAAGCTCGAAGCTGGGACCGTATTCGCGAACTGCTCTTGCGCTGGAATTGTTCGTGAGCGTAAATTCCCAGCCATTCCTGATATTGGACATAGTATTAGCGAAGGTTGCCGGCCAATGACAAGAAAAGCACGTGCGAAGTAAAAGTCTTGTCGTTGCAGCACCTGGTTTGTTGTGCCCGCCCGTCATCGTGGTTTCTGCATTAAGACGATTTAGCAGAAAATGCACAAAGCATCATCTAATCACTGTGGCTTGTTTTCAATGCAATCTCCAGCGACTTAAAATAATGCATAGTCGATACATTTGTCAACGGTCTATCATAATTCACGACTGAAGTAGATATGGCTAAGAAAAACAAGATATTGACCTCCACAGCGGGATCGAACTCATGCCCCGCGGCCATGAGCATTTGTGAGCTGGACGGGCCAGCCACTGAACTACCGCGCAACATTCGCGGTTGCTGATCTTTAGCGGAGTTTAGTGCTCCACGCAGACTCTGAAAGGGGTGGAGTAATTGGGGCGAAGACATCGCTATGCGCATCGCGAACGGGAAGTCATTCTAGAAACGATGGCAGCGTTCGCTGTGACATGACAGCCTGCTACTGTCACCGTAATTTACTTTAGAGACGAAAAAAATTACTCGTCTCCGGATTTATGGCTCAGCCGCGAGCGGAGAATAAGGAAACCTTTGATGTGATAAGAGCAGTGTAACTGAAAGTCTGTAATTAGGTTTCTGCATGCGTTGATGCCGGTGTGTGTGTGTGGCACAGAAATCGAGCGCACGCGGTATGGTATGGTATGATAAAGCTTTATTACGGTCCCCCGGAACGCGCGTCAGCACGTAGCAGGCGGCTCGGTGCTAAAAAAATTCAAGGCCATTCCGCCCTGCGAAGGTGGATGACCAAGCGGATCTGTAAAGTGCCGTGGTAAGAAAACTGGTGCTAAATACTTTGTTGTATCACTCATTGGCACTTAGTAAGGACGGTCACAATGGCTTTGTGGTCGCTATGATATACACTGATCGGCATACTCGCAACTGCAGACACATTCTTTGATAATGTCAAATCGTTGCACGTACGCCGCTAGGTGATCGATAGTTGAGCCGGATCTGGTGTGTCATCGCAAGCGAAATGTCTCCAACACGAAACGCGTAAACCACTTCATTTTCGGTCCCGACACGTTCACATTGAAATCACCGACAACGACCAAAGGGGTAGTGTCATCGCAACTAACCCACGCAGAGGGAGTAGCCATGAACCTTTATATACTTCGCATTTCGACATCGAATATATTTTTGCGTCTCTTCGCCGCATTCTCCGATTCGCGACGCGCGTCGTCCCGTCTGGACTCTCGGACACGATGTTCGGTTGTGCACTGTTCGCTGCACTTTGATGAGTGCTTGTAGCCTCTGCCTTACGGGGGTATGGGCCATTGCTTACGGGGGCATGAGCCATTGATGATGACAGTTTTCGACGTGCTGTTCTGTACGTTGTATGCGTGATTCCAAAGAATGTAAGCACTGTTCGCTTCACTTTGCTGAGTGCTTGTAGCCTCTGCCTCAGGGGCTATGAGCCATTGAATTTTTTGCTTGCTTACAGTGGTATGAGCCATTGATGATGATAGTTTTTGTGTGCGGACAGGAAAATTCTATGGTACCCTAGAAATATACGGCTCCGCTGTAGAAAAACTGAGATGTATTCTTTTTTTGCAGTAAAGGCGGCAAGTGTTAGCGTTATGCACTGTAGACAAGACGTCGCCTCGTAAATGAAGGACATCTCTAAGCGTGCTCATCAAGCAACTAATTGTACCTCGCCCCCTTTTCCCGATCTGCCTGCAGTTTATCGCGGCCTATGCTGAAGCACCATTCTGCAAACTTCTATCTCTAGATCGCCGCTCTGCGATTCAAACGCTGATATATATCCTTAACTTTTGTTTGCTACGGTTCGCTCAAATAAAGGTTACTCTGATCTAAAAATGAAAAAAAAAAAAGGGAGCGCGCGTATTTTCACTTGTCCTTCATTAGAACGCCGGTTTCGGCAAAATGCACATTCTGTCGTCTGGCCGCCTTCATGTGACGGTTCTTCCAAACTTATGTGCGGACGAGAAAAAAAATATGTAGAATGACCCGTTAAAAAGAGAAGACGTGCAAACAGAGACGAACGCGGCGCGCGCGTTGTGGTCACGGGACGCGGGGGGGTCTGCAATCTACGCTGACCCAAGCTGGGGCCCATTCCACGAGCCTTTTTAGTCCGCGGTGGCCCAAGTCTTAGGAAGCAAAACGAACAAAAGAAGCCTCGCTTCCCTAAGAGATCGCAGTCGCCGCGCTTGCTCTCTGGCCACCACCCAGAGAGCAAGATCCAATATGGAAGGAGGCTGCATATTGCCGGCGCACCCGTTCTCCGTATCTGATCTCGCTCTCTCTCGCTCTTTGCCTTACTTTTGAGTAATGAGCGCCGGCGCCGGGGCTAAGTGCCACTTAGGTGAGTGCCGCCATTTGACGCTCTAGCCAACGGCGACATGGGGGGAGAGGAGGTGGACAAAAGAACGAGAACGAAACGGGAGAGAGTGGCACCCGCTCAAAGAAAGAGAGAAGCAGAAAAAAAAAGAATAATGGGGAGGGAAAATAGAGGAGGAGGTATTGACACCACGGCGTCGTTGGCAGAGCTGCCGCTGCGGCGAGTCAATTTAATGTTCATACGAAGCTGCCGGTTACATTGCCGTCCTCCTCTGCAACCGTTTCAAATTGAGAAAGAAAAGTGCGACAAAGCGAAAAATTAGAAGGTAAACGAGCTGTAGCAAAAGGAGTCAAGAATGTGTAGAAGAACGGTTCTATCTTTAGCTGTTTAAGCCGATCGAGGAGTCAAACGACAATTTCGGGAGCGGGTCAGTGAAAATAAGGCTAGCGTGGCTAGCGAGTTGATAAATTACCCTTCGGAATTAGCGCGTAGACCGCACGGGTCGATGGAGTGGACACTCGTACAGGTCGATTCTTCAATTCACTTTCGCGCTGAGAGTTAGACTTTTTTGAATTTCAGTTGGGTTTCTCCGATCGGAAAGTTGCTCTGTCAGCTGTCTGCGACGTTTGCTTATACACTGAAGTAAGCAAAATAGCTTGTGTTAAAGCGAACAAAGAAGCGTTTCCTTTTTCATTGGACCCGCCGTGGTTGCTCAGTGGCTATGGTGTTGGGCTACTGAGCATGAGGTCGCGGGATCGAGTCCCGGCCACAGCGGCCGCATTTCGATGGGGGAGAAATGCGAAAACACCCGTGTACTTAGATTTAGGTGCACGTTAAAGAACCCCAGGTGCTCCAAATTTCCGGAGTCCCCCACTACGGCGTGCCTCATAATCAGATCGTGGTTTTGGCACGTAAAACTCCATAATTTAATTTCCTTTTTCATTGGCACACATATCGGTTCCTCGCTTCGCGTAACTTAGTTCATCATCATCACTATTATTATTATTATTATTATTATTATTATTATTATTATTATTTTATCTGTTGTGTGGTAGTTTGTGATGAGAAATTAACATTACGACTGTGTTTATGTTTCGAAATTTATGTTGAAATTATGCTCAGAAGTTGTTGTACAGCGCATTATGTGCCCCTCGTATAAGAAGTAAATCGTAGTTATGGTATACCTCACGTGGTTAGTGGCATTAACTACTGTGTAACTACTCAAATTAATAGCCTAACTTCGTCCATGTTACACATGACCAGCTATGGCAAAAATAAAAAATCACCGTGCAAGCTAGCACTCCGTACAGCTGGTTAACCAGCGAAAATGAAACGTCCGGCCCCGGTGTTTATCCCTGGGTTAATCCCAATGGTTCATTAAAGTATTTCTCAATTAAGAGGTTACACACACGTTCGGCTGCGACGGAGACAACGACGTCACTGACGGTACGCCCGCAGTCCGCCGTTGTCGCTTGCGTACGATGTCTCGAGTTTGCTCGGCGGCGTGGTTAGCAGCATTCGCTCTCCATTGCCGCTTGCGCTGCGTCGAAATTAAATTGCTTCAAAATTAAATATGTCCGTTACGTAAGACAATGAATGGCTCATACCCCCTTAAGCAATGGCTCATATCCCCGTAAACGCGGCCTCCCCATTACGATGGCCCAAGAGAAGTGAAATCCTACGCTGTAATGATGAGCGGCAACGCAGCAAGCTATGCAAGTAGACGACGACGACGAACGCAGGAGCATTGGCACGAGCGGCGCGCCAGCACGAGCACGAGCGCAACCCGAGGGGCGCCAACGAGCCAGCTGCGGAAAAAGACGACGATGCTCGAGCCAATGCTGATGATGATAGTTTTCTCTGGACAGGCGACTAACAGACACTTTCTTCCTTTCCCCTAGCCTTATAAAGTTTCGGTTTAACACGAAACAATGGCAATAGAAAGGTAGCATTCGGAGAGACTACGGGTGAGTGCTGCGCCACCTTAATCAATCTTCACTAACCTTTATCCTATAACCACTATACACATGTTAACCTATTATCACTACATCAGAAGTAGGGAAGCAATTAAACGTGGCATTGGCACGTCGTACGCCCCTTCAACTACTTCTAGCCGTGGGGTCATCGTCTTCTGAGAGTGTGAGCGGAATCTGAACTTTTACCGTTCAGTTTCTGCGATTCGGTGCGACTTCCTACTGTTTGCAACTGTACTGCTTACAACTTCTAGAGTTTTAACATCGATTGGCATTGGTCTAGTAACTGTAACATTAGTGGCCGGAGTGGTTTTAGGCCTCTAACCCTTGCACTCCAATTCGTGTACAAAAAAAAAAAAGGGGGGGGGGGGCGAAATGAAAAGCATCGAGCTCACTCAGACGACATCACGCAAAAGCTTTGAAGGCCCAGGATAACATTAAAAATAGAAGAAAAAAAGAAGAAAAGAAAAACGGGAACTTGTTGGTTTCGAATAAGTAGGGTAGGGCTTTCAATTCACCTGCCTTCACATGTAGGATTCATGCCTGAATAGCCATAAGAGAATAAGGCTAGCGCCGCCGTTTTCTTTATATTTATTTCCTTCTGCTTCACGAAGATTGAGGCAAAAAGTGTTGGTCTCAACGCTGGCGAACTCAGCCAAATCGGGGTACGCTAAGGCAACTCTGCAATATCATTGAAAACCGTATCGAGTGTTTCGTTTCTGATCGCCATAACGCACAGCGCGCGCTAGCTAAAAGAGCACAGAGACGTTCCTATTCAAGGGAGGCCGGCCAAAAGAGCCGCGTTCAAAGAGACACGATGCCCGAAAAGATGCCCCAATACATGCCCCAATCCGAGACAGCGGAGGAACCGGAGAGAAGACCATGACGTTTATTCGGCACTCAGGGAGACCAGGAAACACGCGTAAAAGAGCCCGAAGCGAGCGGATTCCGAGGAGGTTTGCAAACAGGCGCAAACCGATAATGATGGGGAGCAATAAAATACGGCGCCGCGCGGTTCGGTGTAAAAAGTTTTAACGCTCGGCGTCCCTTCCTTTCTTTACCGCGAGCCGGTCTAAGAACGCTTCCTCCTTTACGGTCCTCAGACGCTTTCCGCTCTTATTTTTAATCACACAAAGAACAGCAGCAATAATAACAAAATATATATATCGCAGTGAACGATGGCGCGAGCCGGGCGTATCTAGGGCTGTATTTCGTAACCCGAGCTCGGGGTCTTGAGCGCAAAGATAACATTTCTCTGGAATGTACCGTTTCGGCATGATGCTTGTATAGTTCAGTGCTTGTGGACATGCTTCTGCAAGCGCTCGGTTCTGGTGAAACGTACACCACTCGCTTCTCTAAGCGGTGCTCAAAGAAGCGTGGCTCCCACACGCTGCTTTCGACGTTGTGTTTGTTTCTTTCTTAGTGAAGAAAAAAGAGGGTGGGGGCATCTCCGGACAGTCTTACGAAAGGTGCGCTAGCATCGGTAGTATTTGTAGGGTAGCTAACGGGATTTTTCTACTTGTTAACCTATCCGTCTTTGATTTAGTTCATTTTACTCTCCTAGGAGGAGGGAAAACTTTATTTTCGTCAGATGCAGAATTATTTGAATTACTGGGTTTCTTCTGCACTCTCCTAGTGCGCGGCAAAAGGTGAAAGTTGGGTCTTTTCTTACCCGAAATAAATAAAAATAAATAAATATAAATAAATAAATCGCGCCGAGACAGGGCCAGTTCTATATGCTTTAAAAGTTTACCTGAGTAGGCAATTATGATGCAAAGAGTGCTAGGTGAAACACTTTTGCCAAGCTCCGCAGAAACACGAGAACTACATCTGTCTCGACAAGCTCACATGCTATTACAGCTACAGTTCAGGAATAGTATGCCTTTATTTCCCCAACGTTAGCTTGATTCTCCTTTTTATCACCAGCATAATGTGCTGAGTGTTAATCTTGAAAGTGTAACAACCTCTCGAAGTTATCGGACGCTGTTTATTTTGAGAAAGCTCCATCCTGTTCATAGGACTGGCGACCTCGAATCAATGTTGCTTATGTCCACAACCATAAACGGCATTCCTTAGGCGATCTCGAAGCGTTGCACTGAGGCTATGGTTAGTTCATATAAAGCAAACGAACAACGGAGGGACGGACGGACCCGCAAATACCAGGAACAAACAAACAAACAAACAAACAAACAAACAAACAAACAAACAAACAAACAAACAAACAAACAAACAAACAAACAAACAAACAAACAAACAAACAAACAAACAAACAAACAAGCAAGCAAGCAAACAAGCAAACAAACAAACCAATAACTGAGGCAGTCTCCGAAGATAGCAACGTGACCGACCGACCGACAGACCAGCAAGATCCAGGAGCTATCAAACAAACAAAACTATAACCAGGGTATTGAATGACCCTGCTATAACTGAGGCAGTCTAGGAAGATAGCAACGTGCTCACACTAACAGTTGAAATCAAGTCCCCGATGTGCGGTTGTTTTGTCAAAGTTGAGGGCTTCAGGTATAGGCTGATCGGCCATTCCAGCACAAAAAAAAGAAAAAAAAAGATAGAAGCGCTCTTATAAACGTGACAGCAAGCCACAGACGGTACTTACACTTGTATTTTGTCATCTTCCAACGTTGCAGTACGGACGAGCAAGTATACTGTGCTCGACAAACTGGTCAGTCGCGCAGCGTCAGAACACCTTACGACGAGTGGTCAGAGTGTACGTCTTAATTAATTAAAATACCCTCATGTAATTTGATTTATGCGCGCGCTAATAAACACCAGGATGTTAAAATTTCCTCCGCAACCTTGACTATAACGACGTCCTCCATAACATAGTTTGTTCTTGAAACGTATCTCAATCATAAGCATGGTAACGTCTATTAATTTTTTACGGCTCTGGCTAACCTGCCTGCCTTTCTAAACATCATTACTCTCTTATTTTTTGTAAAAGGCTGTCCACTGATGCACTGAATAACAATACCGGATGTGCAATAGGCGGCCAACCAATGGCCAAGAGCAAATTGTGAATTTGGCTCCAGGAGTTGAACCTGGGTCCGCCAGGTGCGAGACGAGCTACTGCTGAGAGCCAAGTTGCTTCGGCTGCTCGTAATGCCTCCTAGTTCTGGGATAGCCTTGAGCAAACTTTATTTAGACAAGAAATGGCGTCTTCTCGCGTGGCCGCTGTCGTGAATTGGCTGTTTTTAGACGTTTATCGTAAAAAAAAAGCAAGCAGTGAGAAAGGTCGCCAAATTTAAAGAAAAGTTTTTGTCGGTTAGCAGCTGTTCGCTGAGTGAGTTATGTTGTTTTCCGAGAACTGTTCAAGTAAGTTGACTCCTCCGCCCACCTAGCTTGTTTTTATTTTTCTCATTCATAGAACAGTCTGTAGTAGCGCTAGCAGAATTGTTTTTATCGTTAGCGTGGCAGTCTATTTTCTTCATCGCTTTTATTTTAGATTTTTTTCCCGTTAGCTTTGCCCATTTTAATCAAGCCTAGCGTCTCGACTTCTCTTGACGCGTCATTTTCAAGCAATATTCTTGCCCAGAAGCGACGAACGTACCGGAGAAAAAAAAATCACCGAAACTGCGGGAAATGGCGCGGGTACAACGCTTATCATGCCGCGTAGAACCGCTGGTAATTTTGCGCAACAGTTCCCACTGAGACACTTGCTCAATGAAAAGCTTCCCGATGAAAGATGTTACGCGTCAAGTTGGAGTGGGTCGACTTCACGCGTTTCGGAAATGCCCAAAGATACGCGTTAAAGTATGTAGGGAAAACAAAAGGGAACATAGATAACGTCTGGCGGCGCGACGACTGCCTCGGAATCCGAACGAATACGACTAATTTGGTTTTGCCACATGCCCGAACACGTGTCTCCGATTGTCGTTCTCTTTGTCCGTTCCGCGGCGTACTCCCGCTCGGAGCCAGCTATGCGGGATAAGGGGACCTGCGGACCAGTAGGTGGAATGTGTTTATCCAACCAAGGCTCATACGAGTATCGCCACTTTGTTTGTGCGTTTCATTCAAGCGATCTCACGGCTTTGCGCAAGGATGCCTCCTCGCGAAGGTTTTTAGAGAATCGCTCTCCAAAGCTCGCTCCCCATTTCCTCCTTTTTTCGGCCTTTATTTCCGCTCAACAAAACCCCCTATTTCCGCTCGCTCGAGCCTCACACCACTTCCTCATTTTTCATTTAAAATGTTTTCTTTTTTTTTCTTTTTGCCTGGGGCTGTGCAGTGTGTCAACGCACACGTCTCCCTCTGATTAAGTCCACGACGCCGTGCCTCTGTACTTTGCATTACTCTCACTATACAGCAACGCGAAGCGGCGCAAATTGCACAACCGTATCTACATCTTGTCTCGCCGTCCCAACATCCCCGGTCACTAATTCTTTCCTCGTACTTGGAGAGTTATATTTGTTGTACTCTTCATTCTCTCTCTCTCTCTCTATTTTAAACATATTACTCTTATCCGCGTTGCGCAATGCACCCGGAAAAGCGTGGCGCGATCGGGGCAAGCGAAGACTTTTCAGCGGAAATCGCGTTATAAGAGGCGTGAGAAGCGAGAGCGCGTTTTTCACTCAACGCTTTTCATTAGCCGCGCGCGCGCGCGAACCCTTTAACCTCCTTTTTCTTCTCCCTTTCCTTTTTCTTCTTTTAATCTGCGTTCTTTTCTGTTCTTTTATCGCGGGTTCCTCTCGCGGCACTCTTTACTTCAGATAATCAGGTTGTATAGACGTTAAGGCGCGTTGCTTTTATTCCATCGCGGAGCGTCTATATCGCGCAGACCGAGCAAGTTCCCTCTCCTATACTCCAGTCTTCTTTGTATCCGCGAAAAATTCGAGCTCGCGTGACGCTCCTTATATCGTGTCGCAGCCTACGAAGTGCTTGGCAGGGGGGAACACAGAGGAAACGAATCACACTCTTCTCCTACGAATTATACGTCGCTATATAGCGAGCGGCCCGAGCAAGTACCAAATAAAGACGAGAAAAGCAAAGGATGCAAATAAGTTCGCGTCTGCACCGCCACGCTGAAGTGCAAGGGCGAAGATCGTTTTTCTCTCCTGTATACACCGAAATATTTCTTCCTCCTCTCTTTCATTCTTTTTTTCCCTCCCTTCTTTTCCGACTTTATGCTTTTCATCCATCTCGATTTTAAGCACCGCTCCTCCCTTCCTCTCTCGCCTGTAAATTTCTTTACTACTGCCACTCGTCTATTTCATGGCGGTGGCATCGTTCTTCACGTTTGTTTCTTCTTCATTCTCGTTTTCTTGTCCCTCCCTTTCTCTATTTTTCGCTTCAGGGCTGCCGTTCGAGAGAGAGCGGCCACAACGCTTCCAGATCAGCCGCGAAGCGAGCGAGAGAGGACGCCCATTCGGGAAGTGGCGAGGACGGTTACCTTCTTTCCCATCGTACCCTTCTTTCCGAGATCCTCTCTCGTTCTCTCAAAGCCCTCTCTCTTTTCCTCCTTTCAGCAGGCGACCGCCGATTCGAGCCCCAGCGCGTGCGCCCGACATCGTGACGCCAGTCTCTCCGGCGCCTTCGTGTCTGAGGCGCAACTTTGCAGGAGCGCCGCTCTGCGTGGAGCGCGCTCCGAGAGCGCGGAACTTGCCCCCTCGATCTCTTTCCTTCTTCTTAGTATCCCGTCCGTCCCGAACTTCCTTCGCTTCCCCCTTCTCGTCTGGCGACTCTTCCTTTTTGTCTTTCTGCGCTCTTGAGAGCAGCGGGCCAGCGCCTCCCGCACTTCCTGCTTCCTCAGTGTTTATCGCCCCATCTAGGCCTACACCATTTCACCCCTACTAATAGATTCCCTTCCTTTTGAGCCTCGCTGAATCGAGGAGACTTGAGCCGCGGTCTCTCGCCCCTCGATAGCGAACCGTGGTGTGGTACCCGCTGTCTTGGGCGACCCTGTCCGTGTCTCGAGACCCGCGTTGCTCTGTGCCGTTGGCGGAAAGCCTTGCAGCGTAGATACTATACCGGCAGAGATCGGCACTGTATGTTATTGCGGCGATGGCGTTCAAAGGTACACCATTTAACGTTCGTCAAATCTGTCGCAGCTATTATCGTCGTGTCGATAATTGTCATGTTTACCTCGCTGGACAAAAATCGAAAAAAAAAACGAAGGAAAAGAAACTGAGAGCTCTAGATTCCAACCGAGAATTTGTCCTTTGCTTTGCGCTGATGCAAGCCCTCGTTCGATCGTCGTCATGCTATAGTCGATGTCAGGCTGTTGTTAGTCCAGCTTACGGCCTCTTTAGTTTAGCGCCTTAGGCTTTTCATTGAGTAGTCCTGCGTGACCTTTCTTGACCGTATCCATTTAGATTGTTTTAAAACATCGCCTGTCGAATGTCAGCAGAAATTTAAAAGATTTTTATGGCTGCTTTGTTTCATATTATTAATGAGTACTCTATTCAGCACTCAATGGTCTCTTCGCAAAAAGAGAGAAAAGGAGACATTTAACACCTCCCAAAAATGCAATTTTTCTTTCTTCTTCTTATTTTTTTTTGTGTGTAAGTGTATTACGGGTTTGTACGCGAAGGCGCAGGTAAAGGTTATAGAACAACGTCATAATCGAATACCTGGAAACAAACACGACCAATCACACCGTCAGCATTGACTTTGCAAGCGAAGGTTCGGAGAACTAAAGCTGAGTAATAGGGATAAACTATATAGAGAAAGAGGCAACGAAGTCTCTGCGCGAGAAAACAAGCTGCGAATTGCCGCATATCGTTGACTGATAATTTTAGCGGCGAACTTAATCCCTGCCACGCTTACGGAGGTTCGCGCCTAGGCGTGCAGGCGCAAGTTTATTTGTCCTCTTTCCTGACTCCGGGTGCTGCTCTGTATCCCAAACTCTGTCCTATATCCCTGCTCGGAATGGTACGCGTCTGAAGGACTGGGTCCGTGGGTTTCTTCTCTCACACTCACTGGCCTAACTCTCGTTCTTTGAAGAGAGAAACAGGCTTCCCTTCATTTTTCGAGCAGCTGACGCCCTCCTCCTCCTCCCCGTTCGCCGCCCTCTTCAGGAAAAGCGTCTCCTCGCGAACGGACGGGAGGAGCGACACGCTTCGCCCGAAGCACGCGAACAAAAGACGGCTTCATTGCGTTTCCGCGTGTAGTGCCATTCCAAACCTTCTCCCGAGGAGTTCAATCTTATACTACAGGCCCGCGAGCTGCTGGCTTCCTATCTCGCGAGCCCCGAGATATTGAGACTCGCTTCGCCCCCCCCCCCCCCCCCCCTCCGACAACCTCTACGTCCTGTGTCTCTACACAGCACTTCCTCCGCTGTTCTTGTTGCTCGCGAATGCTGGCCCGGCCGCCGTTCCCGTTGCTTCGCCAGAACCACTACACGTTGCTGGCTGCTGCTTCTTCTTCAGTGTTCCTTGTTCGTATCCGTTGAATACAAACAAAGCGACAAACAGTGGGACCGGGGATACACTTGCGAGGCCGAAGAGGATAAAGAGAAATCGCGAATCGGGTTTACACCGCGCGTATTGTAAAGCAAGCGAATTAGGCAGCAGACACCCGTCGTAATGGTGCAACAACGCATTTTGCGAGACCCGTTCTGGTACCCTCGTATAATCTCGATTTCACTCTTACCCACGCCGCTCGCTGCTGATGCTGAAATGTCGCAACGCGAAGTTTGTCTCTGCAGCTTTCTGCTTGTTGTCTGCGCCCGAGTTAATTGAGCAGCCTTTCGAAATTCGCGCACGGCTTCCTCCCTTAAAGTCTGTACAGTGAAGCTATCGCCTGCGTTCGCTCGTGGCCGCTGTACGCTGCGACCTTCACCTTAGAGAGTTCGGCGCCAACTCGTCTCGCGGCTCCGAAGCGAAGGGCTGGGGCCTTCTTTGTGCCCTTTTTGTACCCGTAAAAGGTTGCACCAGTATAGTTTACAGAGGCTTCCAAAGCGGGCAGCCAGACTGCTTTTGTTATGGTCTGTTGCTCGTAGAAATTACTCAAGACGACACGTGTAGTGTGGTGAGAGAGAGAAAAGAAATAGCGTATAGTTATACATGGAGAGTTTATTTACTTTGTGAAAAAAAAAAAGAAATTGATGCTAGTATGTCTGCCAAGAATGAGCGCTCACAACTGTTACTGACAGCTTTTCATGCATCTAGAGCTCCAATTTAGTATGCAAAGCTATACCCTACCCCAAATGACATTGGCGCGCAAAAGACGAAAAAACTGTTTTTTTTTTTCGCAGCTTACGCGCTTTTACTGTGCACATAAAGGCGCGCTCTGCACTTTCGTTTGCCATTAACGTACTAAACCTTACCTTACCGCGCTGGACAGTTACGTTGCGAATAAAACTGAGTGTTTCAGACATTTTTGTACTTCAAAAGCCTTTGTCGTTGAGTGCACGAATGCAGGTCTTTATACAACGCGCGTTTGTCAACTGTTATTCGCAAAACTTGTAAGCATTTTTGGTATATTATTCAGGATGTATTCTTCGCTGAGTGTTTTTTCTTGATATTTATAACACATAGAAGAAGAGGAGTAACCGGTTCTCTCAAGAGTCACCGACATGTCCGTATACATACATTCCATAACAAAGGAAATGAAGGTGCGTATTCCTGCGTTGGAAGCACGGCCTTCGAGACCGTCGGTGCTGCGCATATGGTCTCAGAGGTCATGATAGTCGACAGAGAAAAGATGTCTCCAATAAAAAAGTTGTCGCAGTTTCACCTGAAAGCCGAAGCATCAATTGCGATAGCAAATTTGAAGAGAGCTATACGGAGTAATGATAGCAGCTTTATGAGCTGTATAAACTTGGACATGCAGCAGCACCGGCAACACGCAGAACTGTTGTCGACGCCGCCGGCGTTTTGCCCGCGTTCGCTCAAAATGCGTGCGGCGTTGGTGACTGTTGCCGGAGCCTCTGATATAAATAGGCACTTGGTGCCGCAGCTAAACGTCGCCTCCCTTCCCTGCCCCTCCCCCCCCTCCCCCACAGCCTTACGCGCATCGGAAGAAGGTACGTTTACTCTACATATATAGTGATTGTAGAGGAGGGAAGAGACGCCTACTTCTGCAGCCCTTAAGGGAGCACAGCGCAGAACGCGCGTTTGTTCTCCGCCGTGCGTTCACTCCCCGTGAAAGCGCGCGTCCCTCGCGCCCTTTCACTCGCACATACAGCGTTCGGCGGCGCGCGGCGACGATTTCATCTCCATTGACGTCATACGGAACCTCACGGCGACGGCGACGGCGACGCCGACGGCAGAAATCTGCTTTTGAGTGTCCATATAATTGCTATCGCAATAAAATTCTTAGGATCGCATATGGCGCCGTCCACTTGCTTCCAGCATTTGAAGGTAGATGGGAATGGATAACGGGTGTGAAGGAAAGGCTGGTGCTTTAGATGTGCTCCTCAAGCTCCTCACCTAATTACGAAGTCGAGAAAGATCCGAAGGATTACTTTGCAATCGAAAAGCGATTTTGTCAGATAGATTCACTCCACATAGGCTTTGAAACGTATTGGTGGTGACAGCATCGGCGAAACATGTTCCGTGCGCGACTTCTGGTTTTCCCACTCCCATAACAGTTGTTTTGCAGTCGCTGGTATGTCCTCACGGCATCGTGGACACTAGCAGCCTCGTCATTGATAATGTTGCAGGTCGTGCTTAGATCCTCGAATCCTGTCTAATAAGGCCGGGGTCGACGCCGTAATAAATGAAGTAAGGCAAGCTGAGAGGCCCTGCGCAGCCATTTTTACTTAATTATGCGGCTACATGAACTGGGTGTTCTATCCAAACATGGTAATTGCCGGAACTATGCAGGAGTCGTTTTATGAATAATTGTACCCAGGTGTTTCAAGCCAGTGTATCAAGCGACATGCCGACAAGAACGCCGAGCCACCCAGCTCCTTTCCTTCATAGCCAATGTTTATCGCCAGGTGATGCAGTAAATGCTGTGAAACAACTCATTGCCATAGTCTTTCAGTACATAGGTTTTACGATGCGTAACACTGTTCAGCCTTCCATATAATCTTCTCCCGCGCATAATAAATTGAGCCAATGCAGGTTACCTGCCGAGAACCATGCACGTATGTGTATAGCTATATCGTAACGGCAATGCATATGTAAATATCAACCATGTGAGTTACTCAGCCGTCGTGTCGGCCAGCTTTCCCATGTCATGCAGCCGCGGATTTAACCCTTTGGAACAACCGATGCCCTTGCATGACTACCACACAAAAAATGTTGCGTCGCTTCGTCGCTTACTTTAGTTCACTGTTTGGTTCCCTTGTCCAGCAGGCAACCTAAAAACTGGTGAAAGGGATATAGTACTTTGACTTCTACTAATGCAAAAGTGGTACTACTGTCGATAAGGATAGGGTAGGTGTAAGTATACATAGATGACACTGCGCAGAGACTACCTGCACGCCGAACATTGCTGCGAACCACGTTTCGTTTTTCGTTTGATAAACTAGCGGCACGACAGCAATGCTATTCACAAATGGCTACGCACAACTCTACACTTTCGTTAACGACGTTGGGTCCCCCTTCATCTGAGTATAAAATTTACGCTATAGGATAAACGTGTTCCATCAACCGGCCCCTAGGTGCTGATCATTATAGAACAAAGCGGACGAACTAAGATATACGTGAATATGGCCAGTAGGACATGTTGGTTTGAACAAGATTGATAAAGCATTATTACTTTTCACATTTAATCATCTCATAGCTGTGAGGGAAGCGTCGCTTACGTTCGTGATCGCATGTTGATGTGGGTATCCATAAGTTGGACCTCGTGTCCATGGAAGTGCTGTTAATTATTCCGAAATGAATGACGAGCTGGGGCAAGAGAACAATCTTGTGCACAGGCTCGACCATCACCATCCGCCGGGCGCCATTCATCCCCAATTCGTAGCGTCGGAATGGACTTCGTACGGACGAATGAGCGCTTCCGGAAAGAATGGACGGAACTCAATTCAATTACGACTCGCGCCAACGCAGGCTCACTGGGATTGATGGGCTCTCAAACTTGATTTGCATCTCGACGAATCGCTGCCGAAGATGACGGGAAGGAAGCGCGCCCACCGCGCGCCACGCTCGGAACCATGCAGAGAAGCGTTACGGCGCGGTCAAGCTCCATAAAACGGCAGCGGTGCGGGGCGAATCGAGGGGATGACGCACCCAAAAGATCAGAGGCGAGACGAAGGAAATGAAAAGAACGACAGAAAGCTAAAAAGATGTTTACGAAAAAAAAAGAAAGAAAGAACTGCGCGCGGGCAGCGCTGAAGTCCTGGGATTTAATGTCTAAAATACTCGGGCATATTTTGCGGAAGCACAACGAGAGCAACACGCTCGCTAAAGCGAGAGAAAAACGACCAAGGGCCAAGAGCAAGAGACAGAGAGAGAGAGAGAGAAGGCGAGAAAATGAAACTATGCAAAAAAAAAAAAAAAACAGGAAGGAAAGAAGCGCTTCAGGAGGCATGTTGCTCTTGGTCGACTACAAAACGTATCTCCGCAGAGATGTCTCCTCCGAGGTTGTCGTCCCCGGCTGCCGCGCCTCCGGCTTCTGGCCGCGCCGCTTTAAACGTCGTCGCTTAAGATTTTTACGCCCCACAGTCGTCGCGAAGCGGACGTGTTTGCTGTACTCGCGTTCTCGCAGGCGTCTTTATGCTCTCGCAGAAAAGAAGCGGGAGCTCGCGTTGAGACAAATAAACAAGAGAAGATATAAGGTTTACAAATAGAGACAAGCGCGCCTATTTTATTTTTGCCATTTCCGAGATGGGCCGGCCGGCGGGCCTTTTTGCGACCAGCTCGGAGAGAAGCCATTGTTGCGTAGTTTCTGCGAAAGCGACAAAGCCGACGCCCCCTGCACGAACCAGCCATTCTCGACTCGACCGCTGTCGCGCCGTTGCGTTCGCGGTGGTTTTTCAACGCACCCGTGGGGTCGGCTTCGCGATCGTTCGCAGGACATGGTACGCGCCTCCACGACCCCGTCAAATCCAGTGGCCGCGCCTTTTGGCGCTACTTCGCTGTAGCCTGGGGTGGATCAAGAAAATCTCGCTTTGTCCTTGCGGGTGATGGACATAAATATATACAGAAGAAAACAGTTCCAGGGATGGCGGGGTGGAGCGAGAGGCAATTTTTTTTTGTATATACCCGGAGCGCGTCCTAACTTGACAGCATTGTCTTCGTTGCGTACTTCCACGTTAGTATATTTAGTCAATTCGCTCTCTTGATGCACGAAGCTTGGGACGCTTGTCATTCAGTCGTTTGATTTTGAAGTTTCAGCCGTGCGCTTCAGCACTTTTGTTGTACGTCAGTCCACTAAAGCACACGTCTTCTCGAATTTAACCTGACTACGTCAGTTCGCCGTTGCACTATTCGGTACGACAGATCTGACGTCGCTAGCCGTTTATGTATGAAATAACAAACTGGAGGCTGAAGTCCTTCAATCCTTATTTAGTAGATGGGTAATGCGCATGGGCTAAATTCCACAGGAAAAATGTCGTCTGATTCAGAGTCTACAACATGATGTTGGTATGATTTGTTGACGGTATAGAAGGTATTGCTTTCTTCGCTGACTGTAGTGTACGGTTACTTGAAGATAATAGTTTGAAGTTATAGTTGAAGTTAAGCTCGCTCGCTCACTCACTCACTCACTCACTCACTCACTCACTCACTCACTCACTCACTCACTCACTCACTCACTCACTCACTCACTCACTCACTCACTCACTCACTCACTCACTCACGCACTCACTCACTCACTCACTCACTCACTCACTCACTCACTCACTCACTCACTCACTCACTCACTCACTCACTCACTCACTCACTCACTCACTCACTCACTCACTCACTCACTCACTCACTCACTCACTCACTCACTCACTCACTCACTCACTCACTTTTTCACTCACTCACTCACTCACTTTTTTTCTCTCGTTCCGCTGAAGTATCGAAAAATTTCGCTATGGAATGTTCGGTGGTCCATCTGCTGGATCCGTAAAAACCACTGCTAAACAAGAACAGGCGACACAGACACATAGCCAAAAAGCCACACGTGACCCTTTCAGCAGGGTCATTGCTTTACGTGAGTGCGAACACAAGCGGGCAGGCGCACTTATTTTCCTTCAGTGCACCGGAGGTCTGAAGACCCGAAGTGCGTCCCCCAGAGGACGCTTCGGTGACCGTTCAAGACGACTGCGGCGCCTTGAGCACTGCTTAGCCGCTCCGCACGTGGTGCTCATTAAGCTTCAGAAACGGATTTCCCAAGGCGCGGAGAGACGCTCGCAAAGAACGAACACCTGCTGGTTGACCGGACTGCGCCGGGAAAGAGGTATGATTTGCGGCGTTGCGAAAAAGTACCACAGGATGACCGTGCACTTCATTCAATTGCCAAGAAAGACCTCTCTTTAAAACACAGCAAGCACAGAGAGCGAACTGAGACGAATTAAGAGCAGCGGGGCACATGTCCTACCATCTAATATACGCGACGCTCGGCTCATCATAAAGTTGCATTTCCTCCTCGCTACAATAAAATAAAATAAAATAAAAAACACTTAGTACACCCATCACTTCTCTTCCATCGTCCACTCGCAAAGTTTTTTTATGCAAGACGCTTCCTCCGGGAATTGCCGTTCGGGCAGCGAACCTTTATAGCTCAAGAAGAGCTATAAAGACAGAGAGACACGGGAGAGAGGGGAGATCCCCAGGGAGCTATCCCGAACATATGTGGCTCCCTGCCGGCTCTTAGTTGCGTATACATGATACACTTCGACACAGGTATATACGCCTGCCGTGAGTGGCGTATTACCATCTGACAGACCATGCACTCTTCTCAATACACCAGAGATGTGGTTTGAGATTGCCTTTACGACGCGCACAGGACACCCCATTCTTTCCTTTTCCTTGTACGTTTACTTCATCTTGCGTGGCTCGTGTCCGAACGAATTGCGTCGGACGGACGGAAAATAAAACATGAGCGCCGCCACCGAAGGAGCAGCGTGCGATAGAAGGACGAAGAAGCGAAGGTTCGGCCCCTCAGTCTGTTGTGCACGGCTTGGCTCGCTTCCGGTTATGCGCCGGAAGCTCCTTCGGTGAAGAGGAAGTTGCCATGGTGCCGCCACTAGATGTACCGGAACTAAAGCTTTCCAACACACTCGGGGGGCTTTTGTTGCGTTATATTGGTGTAATCAACAACGGCTCGCCATCATTTCGTGTTTAGCTGTTGCTTGTGGAAGAAGGGACCTCGCGAACTTTCGACGGTTTGGTTTTCTCTGTGTAGTGTATATGTTGGAAGTTCATGTCATCTGCAAAAGCGGAACGATGGCTGCTGTTCTGTTTCTATTGCACTGATGTCGCGTAAGAGGTATTCGTAAGGTGAATTAAGCTACGAAAGGGTGAATCATAACTTCATGTGCGGGTAGTTGAATCGTCAGGCCCAAACATAAAAAAAAAAAAACTGAAGTCCATCCTCTCGTACATCTTTACAAGCTAAGAAAGAAAAGGGTCATATTCTCTGCTCTATATTTGCGTTAGATAAAATTTTATAGTGATAGTTTGTTAAGCGTACGCCCTCAAAATTTGAGCCTTCTTGTCACAAGTATTGTAGTGGCTGAGTGACTATGACATCATTCTGTTGAATACGAGGTCGCAGTCTCGATTCCCGACCATGTCGGCCCCATTCCGAGAGTAATTAAATGCCAAAGCAATCGTGCACCGTGCTAAGGGTGCAGGTGCACGTTCAAGAACGCGGTCGTCTAAGGAAACCCAGAGCCCTCCACTATGGCGTCTTTTGTAGTCCATGAGTTGATCTAGAACAGACGCTACTAAGCAGCTTCGTCACCTGACTCGCACATTCTCGTTAGCAGAGGGAGATCGTAAATATAAGGCGCACTAGATTCATCATCATCATCATCAGCCTATATTTATGTCCACTGCAGGACGAAGGCCTCTCCCTGCGATCTCCAATTACCCCTGTCTTGCGCTAGCGTATTCCAACTTGCGCCTGCGAATTTCCTAACCTCATCATCCCACCTGACTTTCTGCCGTCCTCGACTGCGCTTCCCTTCTCTTGGTATCCATTCTGTAACCCTAATGGTCCACCGGTTATCCATCCTACGCATTACATGGCCTGCCGAGCTCCATTTCTTTCGCTTAATGTCAACTAGAATATCGTCTACCCCCGTTTGTTCTCTGATCCACACCGCTCTCTTCCTGTCTCTCAACGTTACTCCTAAGATTTTTCGTTCCATTGCTCTTTGTGCGGTCCTTAACTTGTTCTCGAGCTTCTTTGTTAACCTCCAAGTTTCTGCCCCGTATGTTAGCACCGGTAGAATGCAATGATTGTACACATTTATTTTCAACGACAGTGGTAAGCTCCCAGTCAGGAGAAGCAGAACTGATAGTTGGGCGAGTTGGTACGAATTCATAGTGTAATCTTTTTGCGCACACAATTGACACGGACACAGTGAAGGGGAGACACACAAGCGCTCGTGTGTCTCCCCTTCACTGTGTCCGTGTCAATTGTGTGCGCAAAAAGATTACACTATGAATCCCAGTCAGGATTTGGCAATGCCTGCCGTATGCACTCCAACCCAATTTTATTCTTCTGTAAATTTCTTTCTCATGATCAGGGTCCCCTGTGAGTAATTGACCTAGATAAACATATTCCTTTACAGATTCTAGAGGCTGACGGGCGATCCTGAATTCTTGTTCCCTTGCCAGGCTATTGAACATTATCTTTGTCTTCTGCATATTCATCTTCAACCCAATTCTTGCACTTTCTCGATGAAGGTCCTCAATCATATGTTGTAATTCCTCTCCATTGTTGCTCAATAGGACAATGTCATCTGCAAACCGAAGGTTGCTGAGATATTCGCCATCGATCCTCACTCCTAATCCTTCCCAGTCTAAGAGCTTGAATACTTCTTCTAAGCATGCAGTGAATAGCATTGGAGAGATTGTGTCTCCTTGCCTGACCCCTTTCTTGATAGGTATCTTTCTACTTTTCTTGTGGAGAACCAAGGTAGCTGTGGAATCCTTGTAGATATTTGCCAAGATATTCACGTATGCCTCCTCCACTCCTTGATTACGCAATGCCTCTATGACTGCTGATATCTCTACTGAATCGAATGCCTTTTCATAATCTATGAAAGCCATATAGAGAGGTTGATTGTACTCCGCAGATTTCTCGATTACCTGATTGATGGCATGGATATGGTCCATCGTAGAATACCCCTTCCTGAAGCCAGCCTGTTCTCTTGGTTGACTGAAGTCAAGTGTTGTCCTGATTCTATTGGACTAGATTACACTAGATTACATGAACGAAACTCTCTTCTGCAATTCCGACCTCCGACCGGACTTCACCGCCATAAGGCATCGTTGCTGTGCCTGTTGTGATTGGCATTCACGAAAGCTTACACTACTTACACTACATCAGTATGCGAAGTTTATGCGTGTGGGTCGGATATTCGCAATGCACACAGACTGTTACCGTGTGACTCGGTATGCGCGGACACGTTTCTATTTTGTTAACAGCTTCTATTTACGCCATGGAAAAAATATGAAAAGCAACAGGATGTGTTGCGTGCCTCAGTGCACCGACCGAGCGGCGAAGGATGAGATAAGGTTGATTCGTTGCCGCTGGAGGCATGTCTTAAAAAGGAGCCAGCGGTGAAGCTCCGTATTGGCTAAAGCCCCTTGATGTTAGAAAGTAGCGACACGCTTTGATCTACGCCGCAACGCCCTCGCCGGCGCGGTCATCCTCCTCTTTTTCTCCCCCTCTTTCGCGGAGGCAGCGCATCCTCCACGCTGAATGGCTGCGGCGCTCGAGACTACCCCGTCAGGTGACCCTGACGTCACGAAAACGGCGCGAAACTTGCTTTCGCGCGCCTTTAGTTTCTCCCGCTCGCCATGAGCAGTCCAAGTGGTGGTCGCCCTGCCGCTCCGAACGTGTGTTTCCCAAGTTTTTCCATCATTTCGTAGGAATCTGAGATTCGTTCTCCGTGAAAATGCCTTGCTGCTGCGCGTTTCAATGCAGCAGCAGGCCAGAGAAAGGGAAAGCCTTATTTTATATCCCCCGAGGTGAACGGAATGTCGTGCGTCGGAAGCAGTGGCTCCATAACATCGGAAGAAGGGATTTCGCCCCTTCTAAGCACGCCGTTCTTTGCGAGGTGAATGTTGGAGCTTTCCTCATATTTGTGGATGAAGTTGCATGGAGATTTTAATGCTCTTCGCATAGCCGGACTCTTCGTTCAGTTTAATACAGAGCACCGATAAATGTGCATCTAGTTTTTTTTTTTAAAGTGAGTCGGCTGAAATTTTCGTTGACTCTTCGAGCCGTGACAAAGCTTTTTGTGTTTTCGCGCGTGCGTTAGTTTTCAAATGTATGTAATTTGTGAGTTAATGCCTGTAACTCATATTTTGTAGTTGTGTGCGTGTGTGTGTGCGTGTTTGTGTATGTGCGTGCTTGTGTTCGTGTATGTGTGTGCATGTATGTGTGTGCGCGCGTGTGTGTGTGCGCGTGTGATCCTTGCGCCCAGTGGCGCACCGACGGGGGGGGGGGGGGATTCGGGGGTTGTAACCCCCTCCTGAGGCCGACTTAACCCCCCCCCCCCTTTTGTTTAACCCTTTTCTTTGCTTACGCATTTGAGTGCTGCAACTAAGATGTAAGATGCGCAATCGTCTGCACACTCGCAAAAAGCGAAGTTTTTTACAATTTCCCGTGAAGAAATCGAAATTACTGCTGTTTAGATGGTATTGGCAAACTGTCAACCCCCCCCCCACTGGCAGAGATCCTGGGTGCGCTACTGCTTGCGCCTGATACTTGTGAAGCCAAGGAACTATTTTACTCTTATTGCGTGCTTATTGTATCTTTGCCACGTTTCAATACTGCGAGCATTTTTTTCTTTATGTACTTTATGTTGCGAAGGCATGAACCGCAATATATAGGTAGATAAGTGGCATTATCTATTATTAGCGCATGCTTATAAAGTACAAGCCACGCGTTTCTGATAATCTCCCTCAATTCTGATAAACTTGACATCTTGAAGTCTGTAAGTTAATTATCAAGTGCCAGTCTTAACAGTTTCCGTGTAAGCAATCAGCTTTTTCTTTTTTTTTTTGAGAGAGAGAGAGAGAGACTTAGGTTACTCCCAGAGGTGATGGAATGTAATTTCTCGTCGTTTCATAGTGACGGAATACAGGCGCGTGTGTAAAGTTTTATGTTGGCCGTTTCGCAAACACAGCACGTATTTCGCACAGTGGCATTGGTACAAAGGCTTTTGGCCCACTCATTTTGGCGAATTCACTTCAAGTAAACTATCACATTTCTTCTTGGTTACTTTCTCTGAGCCTTCTAGGAGCGAAGATAGTGAACAAAATTCTCGTTTATACTCTACGCTGCTTATTGTATGCACCCAATACACCTCCGCGTTACGGACAACCCAAGTGGCGACGTAGAGGTAAACAGCTCAGCCACTGCTTGGTACTCATTTTTTCGGAGCGCTTCCGCTTGTATTTATCGAAGCGTCCTAAAAAAATGGCACGACGTTCTATCGGAAACGTACTTTCGTCATGACAGTTTCACAAGGGATAAATTGCCATACAACGCTTCAAAGGGCCGAATAAACAAGCGCGCGCATTGATTCTAATGCGGCTGCAGCGAGTCACTGGAGGGTTCAGCGCCGCGCCGGCCCGGCGAGGTGGAGAAATCCGAGGAGAATTGAGGAGGAAAGCGCGCGCGTGGGGGAGAGTGTCGCTACTTTCTAACATCAAGGGGCTTTAGTATTGGCAAGCCTGAGGCGCCGCCAGTGAAGGTTTGGAGCGCACGTTTTGTCGCACTACGCGCGCGCGCGCGCGCACACGCACGCGCGCGCACACACACGCACACGCACGCACGCACGCACGCACGCACGCACGCACGCACGCACGCACGCACGCACGCACACGCACACCAATCTTCAATTTTGACTCAGTGGCAGACAAAACGGCCGCAAACAATAAATTTGGGTGGAATGCTGGTGCGCGACCTCACCAAGCTCGTTGCAACGGAGCTTAACTAGGTTCGCAGCTGCGCGCCGATCGCTAGGTCTCTCGCATATTTGCTTGCACTGACCCTTTTCGATTAAAACCGAATTTGAAAACAAGATCGGCGTACTTTTTCTGGCTTAAACCGACAGCGCTGCACTGTAGCCTAAGCGTTCGCTCTAGATTCGCTTCGAGTCGCACACATCCTTCAGTAAGGTCAAGGGCGTCATTCGCCGTAAAATAGCATACAGAAATATAAGAATACACTTGGTGTGTTACGAGAAGGATTAGAAAAAGCCCGGCGTGCTACGACGCGGACGCGCAGTCGAGAATTCTGATACTCTCTCTGTCCACCATCATGGATCACCTAGGGCGCCACCTATAGTCCGTGTGCATTGCGAATAGCCTTGGCAAAAAAATTCTTCAGCAAGCGTTTGAAAGTGTCATCCAGCTGTTATCGACTATACTTCCACAAACAACTCTGCGTCACACGAAGCTTACATTTGATGAAAAATATGGGTTGGTTATGGGTAATGTGTAGGCAAAGTTCAAAGTGTGTGGGTTAGGTGCAGGCTTTCCAATAAATTACATGTGCAAGCGCTTCGGAGCGTTATAACTGTGGTTTACAAACAGTGAGGAAATTAACTCGCTGCCCTGGTAGAACAGGCAGTGCCACTAGGATCATATATATATATCTGAAATTGGGAGGGAACACTATGTAAAATATGTATGCGAAGGTAAAATGTGCATGGACCAAATACAGCTCTTGCAAAAAAAAAAAAAATGGCCATTTTACGCTTAGTTTTCTTTTTTCCTATTTTGTTATTGGTAGTCAATAATATTTCGACTTTCCTACCTCCCTTTTCTTTCTTTCATTCCGTTCGTTCGTTTATATATTCATTTTTTTCCAGGAGCATCAGTTTCTGCTGCTACTTTTACTCTCTCTTTAAGAGAGACGATGGTTCACCGACCTCCAGCGGGGCAAATTACCCCCCTCCTCGGCCCCTGGTCGTCTAGGCCCCTTCCACGAAAATAGGAACCAACAGTGACATGACTTCCAGCTAACACGTCGCGCTACCTCACATTTCTCCACCGACGTTGAGTGGCACACCTTTCTTTTCAGTTCTACACTCTCGCCGCTAACACACCCACGGTGGCTGCCTCGCCCACCCACCTTATCCTCTCTCCCTTTTAGAAGAACCATACCTATATATATATATATATATATATATATATATATATATATATATATACTTTGCCGAGGAGAACACATGTCGCCTTCAAAAAGATGAGTCCACTTGTCGAAACGTTGGCCCCTGCTCGTTTTGCTAATAGTCTTGATTTTCCATCTCCCGCCTTCCTCGTGCTTTCCCTGCATTTTACGCTATGTTTTTCAGTGCCCCTAAAAAACCCTACGCTACACCTAGCCTACGTTTTATGGAAGTGAGGAGCATCATAACTGTAATGAGTGGAGAAACTTTAACGTTTCTGGCGTAATTAGTAGCGTTTCAAATAATCACTGGACCATCTTCTCTTTCCTGTTTTAATGCGTTAAAATAGAATCATAGTAGGTTTTTTACGTGTCCTCGGTGAACTAAATTTTATTTGTTTTTATTTATACATACTGCAGCCAAACTTTGGCTATAGCAGGAGTAGGAGGAAAGGAGGAAATAAGAGAAAGGCAGAAGGAAGGGAGGTTAACCAGGATAACGTCCGGTTGGCTACCCTACACCGGGGGAATGGGAAGAGGGAACACAAAGATGACAGGGAGAGAGAGGAGGGAAGGAAAGAAGAGAAATGAGCGGTTAGTTCGCTGACGCGTGTGTTAGTGCACTAATAGTCGCAGACGTTGACACAAGCCCGTCGTCCTCAAGAAGCACAAAAGTGCCTTCACCGCTTTATGGGCCGACGAGCGATGGGGGCGGTGTTCCAGCAGCACCTGCACGGAAAGCGTCCGATCGTCCAGTTTTTTTAGCGCGTTAGCAGAGTCTTGTCTCTCTTGGGCATATCGTGGACAGTGGCACAGCAGGTGGTCAATAGTTTCGTCGGTGCCGCAGACCTCGCATGCTGCACTATCGGTCACTCCAATTAATGTAGAGTATGCCTTTGTGAAGGCAACTCCTAACCAAAGGCGACAGAGAAGCGAAGCTTCACGTCGAGGAAGTCCGAATGGAGGTCGGAGTTGCAGTAACGGGTTTAATTGATGCAGTCGTGTTAATCGTAAGTTTGGCGAGTTCCACTCGGTCAGTGAGAGACTGCGTGCCAGGTGTCGAAGCTGCCTTGCGGCGTCTGTCCTCGAAAGTGGAATTGGAACGCGGAGCTCTTCTTGGTGTGATGTGCGAGCAGCGTTGTCTGCGGAATCATTGCCACTGATTCCACAATGACCAGGTACCCATTGAAATACAACCTCGTGGCCTTTTTGTTGGACGTGATGGTGAAGTTTCACTGTTTCGTATGTCAACTGTTCATGACAGCCGCGTCGGAGAACTGACTGCACGCACTGTAATGCCGGTTTTGAGTCTGAAAACACAGCCCATTTTGTAGGTCTTTCAGAGTCAATGAATTCTAGTGCACGACGCAGAGCCGTTAGTTCTGCTGCCGTTGAGGTCGTGACATGCGATGTCTTGAACCGCAGTGTTATTCCTCGCGTTGGTATAACCACCGCACCACCAGAACTGGACGACGTAGTCGATCCATCGGTATAGATGTGCACGTGGTTGCTGTACTTTTCATGCAAGAGGAGTAAGCTCAGTTGTTTTAGAGCAGGAACCGATACATCTGATTTCTTCTGTAGTCCTGGAATCGTTATATGCACTTGTGGACGGCTCAAACACCACGGAGGAAGCACTGGCTTGGCCGCAGGTGCGTACTCTGAAGTAAACGATGCACGATGTGCACTGACAGTAGCGCTAAATGTCGAGCAGGTCCTTTCAGCAGTGAGGCTCGCCAGGTGGTGGAAAGGGGTCCTAGCATAGTGTCTGAGATGCGTACGCATTGTCTCAACGGCAATGTGCATCGTGATTGGGTAATCCTGGGCAATGGCAATGGTTTCAGCCGTTGACGCACTGCGTGGTAGGCCAAGACATATCTTAAGGGCTTGGGCTTGAATGCTTTGAATCATGCGGAGGTTAGTCTTGCAGGTGTTGGATATTGAAGGCAGGCTGTACCGAAGGAATCCAACGGACAGCACCATGTACAGCTGTAACATACCGTGTATGGATACTCCCCAACTTTTTCCTGCAAGGAACCTGAACAGGTGACAGATAGCAGACAGCCGCTTTTTCACGTAATTCACGTGCGGAGTCCAAGACAGGTCTCTGTCAATTACGACTCCCAGGAACCTGTGACTTCTGCTGTATGGTATAAGTTGTCTGTTAATTGATATTCCGTAAGCAGACATTGGCTTCCTGGTGAATGCCACCATTGCGCACTTTCCACATGAAATTTCAAGTCCTTGTTGACGAAGGTAGCAAGATGTCATTGTGGCTGCCTTCTGAAGCCGAGCGCGAAGCTGAAGTCGTGTTACACCTGATGCCCAAATGCAGATGTCGTCCGCATAGATGGAAAGTTGTACGGTGCTTGGCAGGTTGTCAACTAATCCAATGAGGGTTAGATTGAAAAGCGTCGGGCTAAGCACTCCGCCTTGAGTCATTCCTCGGCTACGGTAATGCTCGGATGTCGGGTCATTTTCAGTGTGCACGTAGAATGATCTTCTCTGTAAGTAGCTGCGCACCCACATATATATCTTACCACCAAGTCCTACTGCTTCTAACGCGCCGAGGATGGCTTCATGGGTGACATTATCGTAAGCCCCTTTACCGTCTAGAAACAGAGCAGCAGATAGTCGTTTACAGGCCTTCTAGTGTTGCGCAAATGTTACCAAGTCAACAACGTTGTCTGTAGACGAACGGCCACGCCTGAATCCGGTCATAGCGTCTGGGTAGATTTCATAGTACTGTAAGTACCATTCCAGACGTGTTAAAATCATTCTTTCCATTGTTTTTCCAACGCAACTTGCAAGTGCGATAGGACGGTATGAGGAAATGTCCAAAGGCGACTTGCCAGCTTTGAGAAGTGGAATGAGGCGACTTGACTTCCATTCCTGCGGAACCGTACCCGTCTGCCAGGAGTCGTTGTATAGGAGCAAGAGTACCTTCCGAGCTTGGTCTCCTAGGTTACACAGGGCACGGTACGTAATGCCGTCAGGTCCTGGCGCTGAAGAACGCCTGCACAAAGCCAGCGCAGCTTCTAGTTCTTCCATAGAAAACGGCACTCCATGCGGGGATCGCGTGAGAACAGTGGGTGGTCGAGCGTCCCCGTTCCCGTTCCATCGGAATTTGCCTCGCCAGCAATCTTTCTGCAGAAAGATTCAGCGACATCAATCTCCCAACATTGTAGATGTAGTGCCAGAGATTTAAACGGGTGGCGCTGACCAAAGGTTGTGCGAAGGCCACGAACAGTCCTCCATATAAGCGATAAAGGTTTTCGCGGATCCAGGGACTCACAAAAGGATACCCATTGTCGGGAAGCCAGCTTGTTCATGTGACGCTGTATTTTCTTTTGTGTTCGTCTAGCCAATCTCAAGTCATGAATGGACTTCGTGCGTCTATATCTTCGTTCCGCACGACGGCGAATTGCTCGAAGTTTCTCGAGTTCGATGTCGAAATTGGTGCGGGCAGAACTCTTCAAAGGCGAATGCGTGGTTGTTTCTATGGCATCCTTTATCGCGCCCTCTAGGTTGCAGGAGGTACCGTCACGACAGCAGTCTTCCATGATTATTTTGTATTTAGGCCAATCGGTGCACTGGACGGCTCTGGGGGACCTGGAGCTAGTCAGACCTTCAATCTTCAAATAAGTTGGGATGTGGTCGCTACCTCGCGTTTCTAAATCCGAAAACCAGTGTACTCTTCTCGAAAACGAACGTGAACGAAGGTAAGGTCCAAGCAGCTACTATACACTGATCCACGCAGATAAGTGGGGCTTCCATCATTTGACAGGCAAAGTTCGCGTTCAGAGGCAAAGGACACCAATGTTCTGCCTCTAGAGTTCACTTTGGAGCTTCCCCATAGGTAATGGTGGGCATTAAAGTCGCCAATGATCACCCACGGCTGTGGAGTCGATGTCAAAATTCCCTGTAAGCGCTCACAATCCAGGCGACTTGTTGGAGATAAGTAGGCACCAAGAATTGTAAACGTGAGCTTTTTTCTTCTTCACTGTCAAGCAAACATATTGATTCACTTCGTCAGGAGGCACTGGGTGATGCAAATAAGTAAAGTCACGGCATATAAACACAACAATCTTGCTGCACTCTCCATGGGTAGAGGACATAAAGCACTCATACCCGGACAGTCTGATGGGAGCTGACAAGTTTGGCTCGCATATCACGATAATGGGGAATTGGTGCGTAAAGACAAACTGTCTAAAGTCGGCCATGCGTGACTTAAGCCCTCTTGCGTTCCACTGAAAGACAGATGCATTCTTGACCTCCTCTTGAAACGACGCCATCTCTCGGGCTGTGGTTTTACCCTAGAGCCGCAAGTACCGGACTCAAGGTGTCCAGCACCTGCAGTGCGCTCTGCGCCGACGGCGTTTTCATGCTGCTCAGTAGAATGCGCATGGCGTCCATAAGTGACTTCAACATCGCTATGACTTGGCGATCCTCAGTTGTCGTCGCATCAGCGGTTTGTGAGGTCACCGAGGGCGGCGCGATTTGATGTGACTTCGAGGCAGGTTGTGCTCGTGGAAGTGTAGGCCACTCTTCAGGAGGAGCGAGTGTTGCCCCTTTCTTCGTTGTCGCAGTGTCCGTCTTTGTGGAAGTCGGCGTTGGTGTGGTAGCCGCTTTGCTGGAAGATGGTGTATCTCTATCGGTAGATGCAACTCTTCGTGATGCTCTTCGGTGGCGATGTCGTCGTCGCCGCCTGAGAGTAGCGGCAGCCTCTCTGTGTGTAGAATGGTCCCGTACCATACGTTTGAGTACTGCTCGCTCGTTCCTCACCCGCGGGCAATCCTTGGATGAGGCCTCATGGTTACCATGGCAGTTAGGGCACTTTAACACAGTTGCGCGGCAGGCTTCTTCCGAATGAGATTCAGCGCACCGTGGGCACACGAGATTGTTCCTACAGACACCTTTTACGTGTCCCATCTTGCAGTATTTGTAGCATTGCAGGGGCTTCGGTACGTAGGGCCGGACTGGATGGCGGACGTGGCCAACTTTGACGTGTGAGGGAAGGCTGTCTCCCTCAAACTCAAGCTTCAGGCAACGTGTGTTGCCAAGTCTTGCGATGTGCGTGATAAGAGTGCCTTCTGTAGTTGGCTTTATTAATATAGGCAAGTCATCCGTTGGTATAGAAATATCGACATCATAAATGACGCCGACAGTGCTATTGCAGCCTGTAGGAATCATGGATCGCACTTTCACTTTGTCGATCTCCGTTACGTGCCGCAGGCTTTGCAGCGCACTACGGTGTAGAACGTCTACTGCGAGTACATTCTTCCGTGCGTTTATTCTCACGTCTTTAATCTCATTTGGTGCGATTACCTCAAGAAACGCAGAAAGGACTTGCCTGTTAAGGAGTCGCAGATTGGACACAGGGTCCACGGGCATGAAGAGCATCGTGTACGGCCAGCGCTGTGGTGTTGTCTTCACAGTGGAGACACTTGCCGATGATGACCTCCGTAGCAGTCTTCTTTTTGTAGTTCGGCTCATGACAAGCGTGAAATCGTCGTCCGACGAGTCGACGCTGTCCGAGTACGAGTACAACTCGGTTGCCTCGCTGTCCGTGTCACTTGACGCGTTTCCACGTTTCCTGGACGCGACCCGACGTGATGGTTGGGCGCCAGGAAGGTCCTCGACGGCTTCTTCATCCATTACCGTAACAAGGGAGCGGCAGCTCCCCGATTTTGCAGAGAAACAAAACGAGACAAGGGTACAAGCGTTCTATGAAAGACACACTTCCTCCGCATGCAATAAAACATTCGCGTTCCAATGTTTTTTTTTTCCGCATGCAATAAAACATTGGAACGCCCTACCAGATGGCATAGCCTCATGCACTGACCGCAAAGCTTTCCGCGAAAAGCTACCACAGAATTTTTCATAACCATGCGCTTTCAATTCTCCCTATAGCGTCAGTTATCCCGCCCACGTGCGAGAAATGCCAACCAAATCTTCTTTCTCCTTCGATGCTCTATTGGTTTGTTTATTTTTCAATATGACCTGTTTGTTGCATGTCCTTCACGAATGTTTTTCTCTTTTATTTTTTTTTTCTTGCTTTAAAACCAAGTCAAGCACAGAATGAACCCCCCTCCCCCAATGTAATCTATGTAATGCCTACGGGCTCTCAGTGTGAAATAAATGACTGATGCTACGGAAACTTGCATAAGCATGCAACATAAACGGCATTTATTTCTTCTGAACAGAAGTGCAATTATGAGCTCACAACGGTGATGGCTGCAGTGCTGTATACTAAGGACAGCAGCGCCGCGTTTTGGTTAACAAGTGGAGCTACATTTGAATAGTGAAGAACGCACATTTGTGCTCTTCATGTTTCTAGCATTTCTTAATTCATTCTTCAACCTGTTCTCGAATGAATGTAGAGCGAGTGAATAGCATCCTTGGGGAAATTGGGTCAAGGTTATCAAAGAACACAACACAAAGGGTCAACAGAAGGTACTCTATATCGAAAGCCAAAGTCTAGCCAAAGCTATATAATCTTCGCAGACTTCGATGCTCGCTCAAGAAAAAAAGCTCAAAACTTGATTGTCGAGGACTCGCAAAATGCCGCGGGTACGATAGGAGCCGCGGCGGGTGAAAACGCGAGCGCGAGGTTGCTCGTCGTGCCGGTACCTCGGAAATTCCATTGCCCTCTGCCCCACCACGGGTGGAAGTTACTTGCTCAAGTCATCACACCGGTAGTCCAAGGGTACCTGGTGGACTCGATTGAGTCATTTTTGAAGAAATTCACGAGCGAAGCTCTAAACAAGGTTTAAAAGAGGGCTAGCTGGTATTCTATAACAAGTAGCGTAGAAAACGCGAAAGAAACACGACAGGACAAACGCAGAAAGCGTTTGTCCTTGTCTGTCCTGTTGTCTTCGTCTTCCTTTCTAGCTTCAACTCTACTGGATACTCTGAAAATACGGCTTCTTAGAAACAACCAACTACAGCTTTAAAATAATGCTACCTCTCTCTCTCGACAGAATTTACTGACATTTTTATGGAGACGTCCAGGGAGCGCTCGTTGTAAAGGTCTTACCTTCAGAATACCGGCACCGGTGGAATGTGGAGGGTATGGCAGCCGCACGAGAATGAGTATACACTGTAAACAGACGCACCATATGCAGCCGTGGGCAAGAATGCATTCTCAACGGAGACGCTGGTCGACTAGAGATTGCGCACATTTCTGGCATTTCTGTTTTACTTGTTTCTATACATCGGACCTCGCGTTCTAATTTGCGCTAATTGAGCTTCATTGTATATAATAAAGCGCAAATAAATCAGCGGCAAGGTGGCTAGAAGAGACTGAACAGCAGCTGCTATGTGTCAGCCTCATTGAGGGTGGGAAGATGTTGAGAGGACGTCAGGCGAAAGCATCGAAAGAAAACATCTGATTTGCACATCCGCCGACATATACGCGAGCCAAAGGAGGCGTGGGAGTACCTAGTGGTTTGGGGCGAGTTGTAACGCATGGTTCGGCGTATAGGCAGTGCGCGATAAACGAGTACGAGATAAGAGGCGGAGACACACGCAGCGCTACGTGTGTCTCAGTCTGCCCTTCTGTCCTCGTTTATCGTGCCCCATGCACATCGAGTCATGGGAGTACACACGTGCACGCGCATCAAGTGACTTTACGGAGAGAAGCCGCTGCGCACATTTTGTTGTTGTTGTACTTAGGATCATTTTTCAGAAAAGACCTGCTAATGAATCTAACGCACGACGTCTTATAGCACTCAGCAAAACTGAGCTCTCATTCGCGAAGCCGTTCATGCTGAAAGAATGGTTCATAAGAATCGGCACTGATTAGTCAGCGAAGTAGTTGTACGCAAGAAGGCTGTGAAGGCGACGGGGAAGGACAAACAGGACAAACCGCCCTATTTGCGACAACAAGCTGTGAAGCCAAGGGAAGCTGAGGGGCAAGGGGCTTTCTTTGTTTGATAAAATTGCACAGTAATTCATGTTTCTTCAATTTGTACTTATATTCACATTCTTAATCACGGGAAGGGAAATAATAGAATAAGGGATTACAGTTTCTCCGATTCTTCTGGTCCAGAGCTTAGACGGGTCCTGCAACAAATTCTAAGGACACCGTTTTTGCTCGAGACCTTCTCTTAGCAAGTGAAAGAACAGAGAAAAAAAACGAAATAATGATAATTAACGCACACAAACTCAAGTTATCGGTCACAGAAACTTCAACCACGACCAGGCTAGAGGGCCGTGTTTCCACATGCAAGCAAAATGCGCGTAACCATCGGCTTCAATTTTCCCGGCTCAAGATGTCACATTTCACTCTCCTATGACGTCATAGTTTGGTACCCGATAGCCGCAGTGAATCCATGTTACCTAAAGGAAGTTAGCGCCATGATTTCCAAGCCAGATAACCTTATTGATGGCGTTCTCACTGCCTTCGCGATTGGGTGGGCACACTGAGTTCCATTTCGGAGGTCATGGTTACAACAGCGCCCGCGAGGCGGCCATTGGCGCGCCACGTGCTGGATGGAAACAAAACAGACCATGGGGACTTACTAGAATGAGAAGAAAGAAATAAAAAAAATAAATCGGGGTTATTCATGCCAAAATCACGATATGACTAAGATGCACGCCGTAGTGGGGCGGGGGGGCTCCGGATTACTTTTGACCGCCTGGGGTTCTTTAAGATGCACCAAATGCACGGTTCACGGTCAGTTTTGCATTTCGCCCTCATAGAAATGCGCCCACCACGGCGGAGATTTGTTCCCGCGACCTTGGGCTTAGCAGCGCAACGCCAAAGTCACTACATCACCATGCCGGGTGAAAGAAATTTGAAAGGAAAGTTGGTACGATAACGCAAAAGGCGGTGCCTTGCTATTTGAGGCCCGAGCTGGTTGCCTAAGGAGAAAAAACATACCTGAGCAAATATTCGCAACAGCATGAGGTATGTGTCTGCTGCAGGAAAAAAAAATCCGGAGACAACTCAGCACATCCTTGCTGAATGCGCAAGGCACGTAGTAACGCTCACCTTCCAGAAGCGCTGGGATTTAAAGCTGATGGAAATATTAGCCGGTCAGCAGTGGAGATAAGCTGGAGACGTTTAGAGTATTAGTGGGAAAAAAAGCCGGGAAGGGATTGATAGGACCGGATCCGTTACATATTTAGGTAACTGTACAAGGTAGATTAGGAGTTTTTAAGGAGGAGACAAAAGATTAAGAAGATGTAGACAAAAGCTTGCATAGGTTACCTCATTAGCTGAAGCAGGCTAATGAGGTAACCTCACCACACCGTTTTAAAGCGGATGCCAAATCATCATCATCATCATCATAATCATCATCATCATCATCATCATCATCATCATCATCATCATCAGTGCTCGGCATGCTAATGCTTCGTTTCCATGGTTGCAACATCTTGCTAGTGGCAGTGTGATAAAAAGGCGATGTTCAAAATGGTTGGAAAACGTAACGCCGTAGTTTTTTCGCAGTACTCGCCATAGCGTGTGAACGTAAATCGAATATTCCAATTTATAATATATTCCAATAGTGCCACACATGGACGTCACATCTGTGACATCGTGACGCTAATATTGGTGCCGCCAAACAAGCCTTTTCGGCAGCTTTGCAGGATTCCTTTAATAAGCTGGATTTAATCAAGAGAACGATTAGCATTCTTGCCCGCAAACATGGCATCAGGTGGCGCTTACGTTGCTGCAACGCATCATCCGTGCCCCGTTCTCTCATCCGACGGTTCCCATACTTGGGACCGAAAGTTCAGTCCGCATCATTAATGGGGAACTTACGCTGACAAGGTCCAATAAGCGCTGGGTTTGCTAAGGTTAACATTTTGTGGCTTGGATACTTGTACAACACTGCAGGAAACCACGGTTCCAATTAACCAAGGGCCGAATTCACGAAACTTTTCGTTCTGAAATGCTATTGCCATTGGGTGGTCGCCATCGCTAATAATATGGCCAGCACCACGATTTTCTCTGACGAGAAAATCTAGAGTAAGAGCTTTTTTTCTGAATACGGGTCAAAGTTTTGAGCTCGTAAAAACTGCTCGTCATAAACCGGCCGGCTTAACCGTTAATAATATATTCGCTAACACGGTTGACAGGCGCCTGTTCTCAAGAACCGTTCAAGTGTTCGGTCTGCTTTGTGAACGCAGTCCAAAGGGCCGAATTCACAAAGATTTTCTTTCACAGGGATTGTTTAGAAGGTCTTATTTAACAGTAGTGTCACCGACATCTTTCTCTGGGGCGTGCAGACGAAAACTACGAGGAATAAGCTCGGTGCGAGCTCGGAGTGTCTATTGGGCCCATGGAAGTGTCTCTTGGAGGAGTGTTGTTTTTCTGCCTCTGGCGATTTCTGTGAAATCTATAGTATATCTATCGGTTGTCGCGCCTTGTCCGGTGGCGATGGAAGTGGACCGCCCAGGGCGTCTGCCAGAACCGGCGGCGTCAGCGACGGCCGCCTCCAGGAAGCGGATCGGGCTACATACTGACAGCGACAGCGAAGGTACCCATTACTACTCACTCAGCAGAGAGGAACCTTCCGACGACGATGACTTCGAACTTGTGCGGAGCCGCAAGGCGAAGAGAAGGAACACCAGGTCCTCTTCGTCCTCCAGTACTCAAACTGTTGAGCCCACGCGGAACCCCGACGCCAACACCATCCTGTTTATGCCTGTGATACCCAATGGTAACATGAAGCGGCTTAATATTCAATCTGTCTCGATACAGCTGGAGAGCGTGATGTCAAACGAAATCACGGACATTAGAGTGAACATCCGCAAAAATGTACTGGCGGTTGATGTTCTGCATGCGGGTGCTCTTAGCCAGTCTTAGCGCCCTACGCAATGTAACAGATCTTCATGGCATGCAGGTGCGCCCTCACATCTCGCTGGGCTCTGATGTCACCACCGGTGTGATATACGATGTAGACTTGCCGATTCTGGTTAAACAAAGACTTGCCGATTCTGGTTAAAGCAGCGAGTGATCGTGACGTCATTGTTGATGTCTACCGCCTGGGCAACTCACGTTGCGTCAGGATTGCGTTCAAGGGCAACTGTCTCCCGTCGCACGTTAAGGTAGGACACTTTCGTCATCCTGACCGGCCTTTCATTCCGAAGCCTCTGCAGTGCCGCAACTGCATGAAAATAGGACGCGTGAGCAGCGTCTGTGAAAACGAAACAGTGTGCCCCTGCTGAGCTGAGCCACACGCCGCGGATAAATGTGCCGCCTCTGTCATGAAATGTACAAACTGCCACGGATCTCATGAGGCTTCATCGAAAGACTACCCAAAAATTAAGAAGGAAATGGCTATCTTAAAAGAGATGGCAAGAGATCATTCCTCACATCGAGAAGCCGCCGCTAAAATCAGGAAGCGATGCTCCCGTCGCCGACATGCTTCAAGGAAAGCTTCTGCGTCAGTGACGAGTGTGCCATGTCTGCAGTCACCTCCTCCACTACCAATCAGGCCATGCACATCAGAAAGGTCTACAAAGGACAAGGGCTCTGGGAAGAATATGGACACCGACGTCTGGCCTGCGTTGCCAAAACGACAACCACCAGCAGAATCCCAGCACGCCAATGGAAGTAGACCACCCCGGGCATCTCCTGCCGGTGAATTGACTGAACAGAATCGGCAAGTGGCTGTAATGATGCGATCACTAATGAATACGATTCGCATGCTACTGAACAAGCTGTAGACACCAACAGCTCAAAGCGCATTGCAAATACTGGATGCACTTAATCAAGTACTTGCAAGCCTCATATAAGCACCGTGGCTCACCCAGTATACTTTCTTTTCGCACTCAAGTTAGAAGTGCGACAATTTTTCAATGGAATGCCAGAGGTTTGAAGTCCCGCATCTCGGATTTGCGCCAGTTTGTCTTAAAGAATTGGTTTCCTATACTTGTTATTTGCGAACCGAACGTGGAAGCGCCTTATAGATTATCTGGTTACGAAGTTTTTGCTTCTTCCACCTGCGAGGAACGGAGCAACGTTCTCATTTACAACTCGTTTACTACAACCAATACGTATGCCTCCGCGTCAAAAAGAACAAAATGGCATTTACTCTTATTGGTTTTTATACATCACCCCATCCAGGCGGTTTGACTCTGAAAGGAAACTGGTGGCCCCTGGGTCATCACTGGGGACTTCAATGCGCATCACTTGCTTTGGGGAAGCACCATGATAAACTGTAGGGGAAGGAATGTTGCATCGCTTGCCTCTGATTATGACCTCTGCATCATGTACGATGGTAGCCCGACGTATCTGCGGGGTCCTACGTATAGCAGCTGCCTGGACTTGACTTTAGTGTCACGGAGCTTCAAATCACATATGAAATGTTTTTGCGACATCGAGACTCATGGGAGTGATCACATTCACACCTACTTAACGATTGATGGACTCACTCGTTCTTTCTCTCGTGGTGTTTTGAAGAGCACTGACTGGACTTTGTTGACGTCGCTTACAGAAGAAACGTGTCGGGAAGATTTCACCTGCAACATCGACAACATCATCACAGAAGCCATGAAAGCTGCCGAGTGTTCATTGTTGCGGCCGATCGTCAAACCGAGCGGATTTCGACATTGAACTTGAGAGGCTTCGTGCGATTCGACGGCGTGCAGAACGATGATACAGACGCACTAAATAAATTTATTATCTAAGAGAAGCACGACGCCTTCAGAAGAAAGTTCAGCGTCGCATAAACAAACTAGAGAGTGAGTGATGGAAGGCATTTTGTGAATCACTGGACCTTCGCAAGCCTCTTTCACAGATCTGGAGGACAGTGCGTGGTCTTCGTTCACCCCCACAACAATGACACCCATTTGAAGCTTTGGCCCTTCATCTTGGCCGCACTGAGCTTGATGTGGTGGAGGAATTCCATGCGAGAGTCGCTGTCGAGATTTTCAACACTAACGGTGATGTAGGTGACCTCCCTGTGGCTCGGCTACCAGAAATGGATGTGACCTTTACTATGGAAGAACTCGAAGCTGCCTTAGCGGTTTCTAAACGATCACCCTCTCCCGGCCCATACGGCGTCACCTATGCTGCTCTGGGACACCTTGGACAAGAGGCAAGAAGAGCGCTTCTGAATAGTTCAAGGCGTAGATGTACAGTTGTCCGGCAATCGAAGTTAAGTCGGCTGGTACCACTGCTAAAGCGGGGAAAATCTCCATTGGACTTGGCGGCATATCACCCTATCGCTCTGGCCAGCTGCATCGGAAAGGTGATGGAAAGGATGGTTTTTGTACGTCTTGAATGGTGTCAAGAGCGTTACAATATCTAATCCGCTTCTATGACAGGATTTCGTAGGGGTCGTTCCTTAATTGATAGCGTGATTGACCTCACAACGTTTGTGCAACAAGAGAAAAGCCGTAAGCGCAGATCAGTTATTGCGCTCTTTCTGGATGTGAAACGCGCGTATGACAACGTTGCACATGACGCCATCATCAACTCCGTCGAGATTATTGGAATCGGCAGCCGCATGCTTCGTTGGTTATCCGATAACATAACTCACCGGTCGTTTTTTATTCAAACAGAAGATGGTCCCACAGCTGAATATTACACGTACTGCGGCGTGCCTTAGGGAGGAGTAGTGAGTCCCACGTTGTTCAATGTGACACTCATTGGACTAGCTGAAGCTTTACCTAAAACAATCTACGTATCGATATATGCAGATGACATCTGCCATTGTACTTCTGCGGTTACTCGCCTTCAGGTGCGCGCGCGATTGCAGCGGGCAGTGACCTTGACATCAGCACACCTTCGAACAGAAGGATTGCCTGTATCGACCGAGAAATGTGCATTGATTGCATTCACACGTAAACCCATGACGCCATACCTAGTCTCCATTAATGGACACACTATCACCTATGAAAAGACCCATTGATTCTTTGGTGTAATATTCGACCCAAATCTTTCCTGGAGCCCTTATTGCTCTTACATGAATAAAAAACTGTCATCGATTGCCCAGGTACCTTGATTCATGTGCGGGAAAAGATGGGGCACATCTGTACGCTCCATTGCTTCAGTTGTACAGAGCTCTATTTATAGGATATCTACGCTACAGCCTTCCAGTGTTGTTCAATACGTGCAAGTCAAATGTTCCCTCGTTGGTGAGCTTACAGGGACAAGCATTGCGCACGTATTTAGGATTTCCTCGCTGTGCGTCAACAGCTGCAATAATCGTCCTCGCCAAAGAGCATCCCATCCAAACATACGTTGCTGTGTATTGTCTCAGGGCGCATATCCGTCATCTTTCCCGCGTCCCCGATCATCACTTGGCGTTGTTGCCCTCACAGAGACCTCGTGCCACGTTATCTGAAGTGATCATCTCCAATCCAGATTGTCTTCCATCGGGATACACATCAGCAGCAAGGCCTTCGTTACCCTTGTGGTGTCTCCAACAGCCTCATGTGCGCCTGAACATTCCGGGTGTAAAGAAGAAGGCCAATCACCCAAAAATAGATCTCAAACAGATGACGCTGCAATTATTACATGAGACATACGGGGACCGAATACACATCTATACCGATCGGTCGGTCTCATCTACCAGCTCTTCAGGTGCCGTTGTCATTCCGGCTGCGAAAACAGAGTCAAATTCAAATTGTCACACATGATAACATCAACGGCGGCAGAGCTTGCTGCGCTGCGTGCTGATATAAAATATCTCCTGCCAGAGAAACCTCGGAAATGGGTCATTTTTTATTACTCTAAAGCACCACTTCAGAGTCGGCATTTGCCCTATACCACAGGACTCATGAGCAGCTGGTATATCAGATAAGAGAAGGCCACCATCAAGCTATCGCGAAAGGGCATGAAATTATATTTCAGTGGCTACCTGGACATACCAGCATTGCTGGTAATGACCTCGCCGATGAAGCCGCCTGGTCAGCCCATCTGGAAGCTCTACCAGTTCCAATCCCCTTATCCAGAACTGATGCTGCAAGAAAGCTTCATATCGTGGCTGAAGATATAACACACAAATATTGGTCTTCTCCTAACCTCCCGAAGTGTCATCTTCAGCGACTTGATCCATCTCTAAAGATACAAGTGCTGCAGTGCTGCCAAAAGTTTCCCGCTCTGAGGCGACAGTATTGTGCCGCCGCTGGCTGGGGGTGGCAATCACAAAGGCATACAGCATTGGAATGGGGGATAAGGCTGTTTCACATGGTGCGATCTTGCAGTGCGACTTTCGCAGCTGCGATTTAGGCAGATGCGAAATTCGCAACGGCCGTTTCACATGGTGCGATGTCAACAATGCGACTGATGCAACGCCCAGGGTTGCTTGCTGCCAAATTTTGTCGTACACGCCGCATAAATTATTTTAATGTAATGCAAAAGACATGCACGTTATAATATAATTAACCTCTCTTTATTAGGACCAAGTAATACGTGCGTTTTGTAATTTAAAAACGCTTCAAAGTTTAATTTGTTTTGGAGTGCGCAACAGCGGTTTGTGAAGTTCAATGCGAGGAGAAATCGCGGACCTAAACAGCTGTTTACAGGTGGTCGTTCAGCGCTGTGTGCTGTCGCGTGTCTGTTTTATGCCTGTGTCGTTTTTCCTGCGGTTAAACAAATTGCAAGAGGACCTATCAACAAGCCATTATAGCTGTTGTCATCGCATATGCAGTATTCGGAATTCGGCTGCAGCGAAGTCGTCATGTCAACGCAGAGACCCTCGCGCTACCCGTGCTTAACGTCAGCTTCTGAGAAACGTATGTGCGTGTATTACTCGTGATTGCGCATAAGCGGTTACTGCTCCTAGCAATATTCTTGCACCAAACTTCGCAGCAAGCACCAACCCAAAACCTCACGTCTGCCCCTGAAGGAAGCCGCAAATGATCTGTGTGTAATTACTGAACGTGCAATGAAATTTGTGTTGTGAACGTTATCAGCGCCAGCCTGGTTCGTCCGTCTCGGCGCGTGTGCTGTAATTATTCATACAAGCGCTCACTGAATATTTGGAAAGGCGTAAAAGCCGACACCACTTTTTTTTAGGAGCTGCAGTCACTTGTGTACGTAGTATCGTATCATTCTGACAGACATGGGCGTCGCCTATTTTCTCGTCCTGTTTCTTGCGCTGTTAGTGTGCTGCGAATCTGTATCAAGAAGCTTAAGTTAATATGCTGCAGTACGTAGCGCAGCCGCGTAGCCCCACGGCTAACATTAAACTACTTTGTTAGGAGTACGTTTGTTTTTTTAATAACAAAATCGAACGCTAAAATTTTGTATTCATAGTGGCAAGTGTAAAGTAAGAAGCTATCGAATCCGCTAATAGAATACATGTGCTTCTACCTGCTTGAGCACATTATCTTAGAAGAGGCTGAAAACCCCAGATAACAAAAACATACGCAACTGGAGCAGGCACTATCCTTTCCTGGAAATGAAAGCCAACATCCCAGTCTGTTAAGCTTGTCATGTACTTAAACTATATTAGACCAATGTTAGAGCATGCTAACTGGAGCTATTTAAAACTAGGTTATTTGGCCAAAATAAGAAAGTGTAAGGAAAGTGTCAAGGTACAGTCTAATCTGATATTCCCGAACCGACTGTATTAGCAAAACTTTATGCCTCCCTGAATTGCCTGCATTAACCCAATGCTGAAAACAGGGGAAGCTGATTCCCTTTCTTGCTGTTGAAAAGCTGCTAGAATCTCAATAACAAACTACTTATGTTCTGAGTGAAAGTGAGGGGCACTGACAGTATCTCTAATCTTTTGTATGAGCCTTCACCTTGAACGAAAATGGAATAAAAATATTTACCTTTGCAAGCCTCAGAATCCAAACATTCTCAAAATTTTGAGGAGCCACATTAAAATTTTGAGATAAAGACAATAAGAAGTGTGCCTAAGTACAAGTGCACACTGAACACACTTTAGTGGTTGAGTGGCCAGCTGCGAATGCAAAAGCGTCCATAGCTGCTACCTCGAGGTAACTGCTAGGTTGCACGTGTGTTAATTTCTCCTATAGCCCATGTACCTGGCAAGGGGAATGGTTATACGTAGTCCTGTGCTTTTTTTTTCAATAGGTGGTGGCTAGCTGATTCCATCTGTTTATGTATTTATCATTTGTGTGCAGCTTATGTGCATGTGTTTGCATCATGTTCTGATTTTTATACGTGCAGTGATTTTGTACATTTCAACTTTGTGTTGAAATGTACAAAATGTGGTCACCCAGTAATGGCCAGGACGGCCAGCAGGATTGGCGAAAAATATGATGCAGATCCAATGCACTTGCTTGAATCGACATGAGGCGAAGCTATCACGCAACGGTTAGTTAAACTCTAGAAAACTAACTGCAGTGTTTACAGTTGTCTTTATTCCACCCGATGCAACACGTACTCATAGGCAATGTTTGCTTATTCACCGCACAGGTCACATAATGTAATGTATACATAGCACGGTGAACTCACTCAAACGTCGGCTCACTAAGACTTCGAACTAACCATGAGTCTGAGTTCGTTTGAGCCTGACTGAGTAGAATTTTGGGGAATACGAGTAAGAGCAAGCTCAGTTGAGTAAACTTTTAGTGAATATTGTCATGTGGTAGTCAGGGAAAGCTCATCCGAGTATAATTTTAGTGAATATGAGTCAAAGCAAGCTCGGCAAGTAGATTTTTGGTGAATATGACTCAGTGCAAGCTCACCTGAGTAGAATTTTGATGAATATAAGTCAGAGCAAGCTTGGCTAAGTAGCTATTTGGTGAATATGACTCGGTGCAAGCTTGCCTGAGTAGAATCTTTGTGAATATTAGGCAGATCAAGCTCGGCCGAGTATAATTTTGGTGAATATGAGTCAGAGCAAGCTCGGATAAGTAGAGGTTTGGTGAATATGACACTCTGTGCAAGCTCGACTGAGTAATGATGGGATATGGTTATACGAGTTTATGCAGTAATACATGTAAGTGCACTCATTAGCAACATTGCCTCCATCTTGATGGGAAATACCTACGCCTCGTGATGAGTCTGCACACTTTATGAGCTGTGGTAATGCAAGACCCACCCACACTTGAAAAGATACTATCATTCACACGAAGGAATGCAACCGGCCGACTTCACTGCACAATTTTGATCTGCTTTTGTTTAATTTGTTATCTACGACTTATAAAAACAAGATGTCTGCCTGCTTTTCGCATTATTGCATGTGTTTTACAGGAAGTAGAGACAGAGATGCAAGAAAAGACAAGGATGTTTATGGCTAAGTAGTTTCTTAGAGTACTGCGATATGTTGCAACCAGCATAAACAAAAGTAATTCGATGCACTGAAGTAAGCGAAATGTGCAACTACCTTTTAATGTGAGGTTTAATACAGATGCAGTAAGGATACAAAGTCTGCAACACACTGAAGGTTTATTGTTTTTTTTATTCAGGAGAAAAATGATGCATCAGAAAAATGAGAAAAAAAAAACTGTTTAAATATTGGTTCGAAAACAAATTGGCAATACTGTTTATTCCCAGTCAAAGAGTTAAATATGCTATTGTAGAACATTCATTACGATATCCAGTTTGCACGTTCGCTTTGCGTCTCACAGCGGAAGTAACAGAACCTTGAAATGAGATAATTCATTGGGGAAAATGCGCATGAAAGCCCTAACCAACCGACGGCAACTAAATGGTCGCGCGTATAGCGTGACCTATTGACCATAGCATTTGTCCGTAGTTGGATATTCTTTAAATTATTCCGTCCATAAAAGCATACCGCGATAAAACTGTGGCGTTTTCGTATATCGCGAGTTGTCTCCAGAACCAGAAAATTGGGACATCAGAAGGCCATGCCTTCCCGTGAGGGACACCTGTAGTATTTACCAACTCGCAGCGCGTGTGAATAACGGAAAATCACGCAAAACTACGTACTATCAGTACCCGAAGCCAACGTAAAAAACAGCGTCGCCAGATTAGCAACGTAGCGTGTCAACAAACGCATAGAAATCACAGAACCGAATTTGACCTACGAGTTTTTATCTGCACTGTTCGCGTGTCGGTGCTGATGTTACGTACCGATTGCGCAATCTAAGGGTCCACTCAATTAGTTGCACTGTTCGAGGCTTGTTGAGCCAATATTTATAGACAAAAAGTATCTATGTTTACCATGGAGGAAGGATGTTTACGTTGCGTTGAGCGACCGCCGCCATTTTCCAAAACAGACCACGAAATACCTCTCGGCGCAATTTCGACGGAAAATCGCAGCGATTGCTGCGACGCTGCGACCAACCGGTTGGTCGCAGCCGAGAATCGCAGAATCGGCCCGGCGACGGCGACTTTCGTCGCATGCGACGGAAATCGCACTTCCGGTGCGAAAATCGCACTGCAATATCGCACCATGTGAAACGGACTATACGCCCATGTGCGACTCTTGTGGTATAAGAGAAACAATTGAACATATCTTATGCCTCTGTCCCCAGTATGACGTCGAGCGTGAAGCTCTCCGTAGAGCATTGAACCGGCTCGACTCTATACCATTTTCCGAAATGAAGATCCTTGGACCATGGCCGTACGCGTCGATGGCACAGAAAGCGACGAAAGCGTTGTTACGGTACCTGAAGTCGACAGGTCTTGGCGACCGTGTGTAGACTTGATGCGAGCCTTCAAATGTGCGCGCAACTGTGCTCTCTCTATCTCCACTCTCTCTCTTTTCATCCCTATGCCCCCTTCCGCCAGTGCAGGATAGCAAACCAGACGTGCGTCTGGTTAACCTCCCTGCCTTTCTTTTTTTCTATTTCTCTTTCTCGCTATTGGGCACATCGGAGTGAAATGTGGGCGCGGTCAACTTGCTGGCGGATTCCACATTACCACATGGCCATACGAGGTTAAGGCTTAATGAGGTTACGGGGAGAGGAGGTAACCGTGAGGAAACATCCCTCTCCCACCCCCAAACACCATGATAGTGACAGAAAGAATCATAAATTAAAGAGCAAAGACAAGATGTCTAGGGAAGGAATGCGGTCTGTCATGTGTGAGTCATGACGCGAAGTGAAGGACAGAAACTGGAGTTAAGGCATCGGTCGATTTTTATGCAAAAGAAAAGTAGTCGACCGACACCGAAAAAACTGGAACAAAGCAAAATAAAAAAAAAGGAGTCGTAAAGGGATAATAGGTATGAAGATAAAAAAAAAAACGCAGCGCTAATGGCAAAAGCGCTCCAAAATTGGTAAAGAAGAAAGAAAAGAAAGCAAAACCAACAGCCGAAGCAGCATGATGCAAACGAAAAGAGGAAAACGAATGCGCACAAGCAGGCGAGCAAGCCAGCTGGCAACAGCTAGCAAAAGCATCGAAAAGCGCGAACAAGTGCCTATACCGTTCAATGGAATCACCTCCACGTTGATGACGTCCCGGACGGGAAAAAAAGAAAAAAAGTTGGCCGCTCCTAATGACAGCGGGCGCCGCGGCGAAAGAAACCACGCCTTTCGCGATCCTCGTCCACTCGACCGAGGTGCCGTCGAGCAAAACGATCGGCGCCGCTGAAGGCACTTCTTCCCCTAAAGCAAACAGCACATGCCTCGCCGATCGCGAGACGAAAGCCGGGCGCACGTGCGCAGGCTCAAAGGCAGCCGGGTCGGATCTGATGCCGATGGAGAGAGACGAAAGTAGGAGAGAGAAAAAAAAGAACGTCCGGTGGGAGTAACGGGCTTTGGCGCGAAGCATCTGGGGAACGTTGGCCTGGTCGCTTTGACACGCCCCGGCTACCAAAGTGAAAGGAAGTGGGTTTCCGTTCCGAGGAGCGAAAAACCGAAGGTGCGAGAATGGCTCGCCCTCTCTTTGCTTCCCCCTTTCGGCTCCTCGAAAACTCGGCCGGCGCTGTCCCCAGATCTGGCTTTTCGCGATGGTTTTCTGTGATGCCACGCACCCATTCCCAGTGCGCACACCATGCTCGGCAGCGGTAACTTGAAGTTCAAAAGCCTGGTGTATTCTCTAAAAGCAGAGAAAAATAGCAGTCGAGGTTCTCTTGCGCTTTTTTTTTTTCTCTTTTATTTTATGTGGTGGGTCATCTTGTTTTTCGCGTGCGCGAGCTTGTTTCTCTGGCCACGGTTACTAACAGCACTAACAAATCTTTACCTATAGGAGGAGAAAAAAAAAAGAATCGGTTTAAAACGAAACAAAGAGCCTCGCAGCTTTGCAGGTTGTGTAAATTCCTTGTATTTTCCCTTTTATCTGCTGTGATGCATCGCTATCATTGCGGCTGCCGTGCCTGACAGCACGCATGAAGGCACGCAGTAATAGGCCTGCAGCGGCCTGGCGAGCAATTGCGTTGCGAGCGCATACAGTGGTATGGCGAGCAATTGTGAAATGTGCGATATAGAGGATGATTGTAGAAACAGAAGAAACGTTGAAGAAGCACCGGGCTTTAACCTTCTTCAGAAACATGGGCCCTGGTTAGGCCCCGTTGAAGTACCTCGAGTTTTTGCGCTTTTGCAATTTTCTTTCTTCATCTCTGCTGCTATCAGTTTGCAAGCATTTTTTGAAGCCAATTGTCCAAGCTTTCATTTGTGCCGCTATATGAGAAAAGTGCGTCCACAGGTATCGGCTCTGGAAATTCCAAGTATTTCTTGCGCATTCAATTAATTTCCCCTTGTCTGCGATTTATATTGCAATAACTGAAATTTCGAAACTGCGATAGGCGCTGCTGAAGTGCACGCTTTACACACAAGATCTGAGGTGTGTTAAAGTACATTGTCAGTGTTTGGAGCCAGCCCTCTTGCAGGGTCTTTGGCACGCTGCCTTCGTTTCTGTGACGTAAGCATTTGGAAACGTGTGAAAATTTTCAATTAAAAATTAAATTATGGGGTTTTACGCGCTAAAAACCACGATATGATTATGAGGCACGCCATAGTGGGGGACTCCGGAAATTTGGACCACCTGGGGTTCTTTAACGTGCACCTAAATCTAAGTACACGGGTGTTTTCGCATTTCGCCCCCATCGAAATGCGGCCGCCGTGGCCGGGATTCGATCCCGCGACCTCGTGCTCAGCAGCCCAACACCATAACCACTGAGCAACCACGGCGGGTAATAAATGCCACCGCATTAGCTACGTACTAGCAGTATGAGCAAATGCAAGATAAAGGATAACCAGAAGTTGGTTCCGGCTAAAGTACACCACCTGATAGGCTCGAGTAAACGGATTGCAGGCACCGAAAAAAAAAAAAAAAAACGAAAAAGAAGAATGTCGCAGTTTCGCACCTAAAAGTGAAGCCTTGAAAGTGATATTAGACAACTACACGAAGCAAGGTTCGTAGTTTAAACCGACCGTATAAACTGTAGTAAACATTCGCTTACTAATTCATTTAACAAGCATGCCGTCACGCGCACACAGGCAAACATGAACAGATCTTACTCAATGAGCGCGAACCCTCGCTGTACACTCTAGGGTGATGACGAGCGCCGGCAGGGGGAGCGAATCCTTCCTGCTGCCTCTGGTTTCAAAGCGCCACCGATGCTTGAGATTACGCGACCTCGAGCACTAGACGCGGGGGAAGACAACGCACATGAAGCTACAAGCCATCTCTCGACCGCCAAATCTTTACGCTCGCCGCCGATTACCTCCAAGTTACGGCTCGCGGGTCGCGTATGCGCCCAGCCGCACGGAGAGCCATGCGCAGTCACAGCTAGCCGGGCTAAAGAAGCAGTCGCGCGCTCGCCTGCACCCTCTAGCACGCGCTTCTTTACGTGACCTCCAACTTTGGGCGAACGCGGGAACATGGTGCTCATAAAGCCACCATCCTTCTTAGCTCACCCTCACACGCTTTCTCTCGCATTCGAAGCGTACGGTGCGCGATCTTATTGCACTTGGACTTGATACGGAACATCATGGCGACGGCCACGACGATGATGACGGCGAATATTCGCCTTGAGCGTCTATATATTTACTATCTGTCTCTCTCACACACATAAACAAAAAGGATGACTTTGTTTCTACGTTGTCTCGGCCATGCATACTGCAAGTTATAGCGAAGTGAAGCCTAACCTTGTCTAAGCGAAAGCCGCATCACGCTCTTCAATTTCACGCTGCACATGCGGAGGAATTATTCTTTTTTCCACACACATCTTTTGGCCCTTCATATAATTTGCATTTTCCGTGGTTTTCAACCCTCAACCCACCCCACCCTTGATTGTTTTTTTTTTTCTTGCTTTTTCATCCAGTCGCTATAAGTGTCTCTTACCGCGGCGTCGACGTGCGGATTTCGATACTGCGGTCACCGTGAGTCGAGATCCGCCGTGGGCTGTTATTGCTCACCGCAAAACCTGCCGTATCTTTCCCGAGTCCCGAAGCGGCACGCCCACGAGTGCAACCAAAACGAGCGCGAAGAAGCGGACACACAGATAAAGCGGGATGTGATCGAGACAGCAAGAAACACACCCACGCCCCTCTCTTCTCATCTCTTTTCTTCTTCTTCGTGCCGTCTCATTCGATCGCCAGAGATCGAAGCCTTAGGCCTATACGTGAACGGCGTCCCTTTCAGGCGTGCGTGAGGGACGGCACGGTATTGCGATTCGCGGTTTCCGGCGGCCGGCGCTCAGGGGGGAGCTTTCGGCGAAGCGGTCTCTCGGGGGAGCCGCGCGGAAAGAGGGGGCCGTAGGGCTCGAAACCGCGGCGGTGTGCGGCCGCTGCTTTGTGCCTCGCGCACGTCGTATACGGAACCGGAACGAGGAAATACCGGGCGCCCGAGGGAGATAAATATTTCAGTCAGCGTTACGCCCGTAGCGCAGCGCAATAACGGAGTGCGTGCGCGCTCGCGGGGCAAAGTTTTTTACGCCCACGAGAGTTGCGGGAAGGAAGGAAGGAGCGGGGGCGAAGGTAGAAAAGGCCAACGAGGGCCGGTCCCGGCAGCGGCCGGCATTCTGAAGAAGGAACGCTGCTATCGCTCCCTCTCTTCCCCAAACCCCCAAGCTCCCGCTTTTGCAATAGCAGCGTGTGCCTCCCTACCATACCTTCTTTCGGAATTGATGACCTTTGTACGGGCGCCTTATAAAGCCGCGAGGCTAATTGCGAGTCAAAGATACACGACTGAGGAAGACAAGTCCGAAAACGGGCTTACCGCTCTCACCAAGCCAGAGGGAGAGAGAGAGAGAGAACAGAATTAAACAATGCGCGGATGCTGGCGCAGCTTATGATGAACATCATGCGGTGCCCCTCCGTACGTGGAATAATCCTTTAGAATTGCATACGACGAGCTATATAATTTTTTTCTTGTTCCTCCGGCTCTGGGGGAGTAATTTTCACAAGGTATTGCGCCAAACACACACACACAAACACACACACACACACACAACACACACACACACACACACACACCCACACACACACACACCACACAACACACAACACACACACACACACACACACAACACACAACACACACACACACACCCACAACACACCACACACCACACACCCCACACACACCACCACACACACACACCACACACACACACACACACACCACACCAACACACCACACACACAACACACACCACACAACACCAACACACACACACACACACACACACACACCACACACACACACACACACACACACACACACAACACACACACACCAACACCACACACACACACAACACACACACACACACAACACCACACACACTACCCACACACACACACACACACACAAAAGAAAGCTTCCGCCTTTGTTTCGCTTCGCACACACCTGCGCCTCGGACACTGCTAACAGATCTCTCATCACGCAACTGACTATTATATTGCAATAAGAGCACGTGACAGCTGGTGATTTCAACGTCATGTCCCTCTTAGACATGCATCTTGCAGTTTTTCCATATGTCACAAAGAAGACGCAGAATGAAACTTTAGTGTAGCGTTGAAAGCATTTAACCAGTTAATAAAATGTGTAAAATAGCAAAATCATTTCCTGATTAAGGACTTCGGCTACAGCCGTGGCCAAATGACTGAGACATGACGTTACATTTTTTTTCCACAGCGCGGTAATGGAGAAGCATTCCACAGATCAGGAACGACATTTACCGGCATCTCCTCGACTCGATGAACTATATACCTGGTAAGCGAGAAATTAACTCCTATCCACGCAGGAGCGTATCAGGTTGCTCTTAGTCTGTAGCTACATGTAAGCCTATGCATAAATTTTACCCGCGTACTCAAAGAAGACAAAACCATATACGCGATTGCCGATTGTTATAGTAAACGCAGGTGCTTAAAAACGCATGGTACCGATCTTCGCTACAACGACAGAGGCACAGGAGAATGCAGACACAAAATAAGTGTGACGCGACGTACCCAGCGTTTTGTTAAATTTGCAAAAATTGGCGTGAAACAACAACAAAAAAGGTGCCGGAAAGCAATACTTCGCCTGGGATTCTTCGATCTTCCACTTAGCGGACGTGATGGAAAGGCGTCCTCTTTGTACCTATATAACATACCTATGCGGTAACGTCTGCGCCGACATTCACCGGCTAAGTAGCAGAAGTGCGCGCATCTCCAACTGGTGTCAGTGCGTGCCCTACTTGTTAGCTACCGATTGCCTGTCAGTGTAATCCTTTATTTACTCTGGCCGTCCGTCCTTGTCTGTCAACTGGTGACGCGTGCTGTTTGAAGGAAAATAAGCACCAGAAATAGAGAAAGAGAATCAAGGGGGGAAAAGCTGGGAGGTCAACCACACAAACACCCGGTTTCCTACCCTAAATCGGGGATAAGGAAAAGGGGGAATAGGAAAACAGTGAGAGAGTGAGGCAGGTGGACTACAAAAAAGGCATTGGTGCGCGAATAGCTTTTTACGCCAGAGACTGATGTGGCCCATGGTATCAGTATTTTAGGCTCAGAATATGGTCTAGAGTCCAGCCAGTTTACAGTTGCCTGGAGAGAGCGGCGTTGGAGGTCGTATCGAGGGCAGGTACAGAACAGGGGCTCGATATACTCGTGCCTAGAGGGGTCGCATGTCGGACCATCTGTCATTACGTTGTGGTAAGAACAAGCGTTAGTAAACGTCACTTTCCACCATAAACGGTTCAACAATGTTGCTTCACAGTGGGATAGGCCAGTCGGCACTTGTAGCCGTATAAATGGGTTTAGGTAACGGAGTCCGCATTAAAGGCACTATAGGTGAACTCCAGAAATATTGCGTCTTTGTGCGAGCAAGCAGACAAGGGTTCTAGCGCCCTTCCTCGTCCAAGGGATACAAACGAGATTGGGGGCTACAGCCATCAATTCGTTACATAGGGGATGATCACAAAATGCACCATTTTCGCGAGGACGCATGGTTCAATATTGGATTGCCCTTGTGTCATTAACATTTTGTTTGTGTAAAGTAACACTTCATTTACATCATTTTATGCAAGCATTCCGGCCATTAGCTCTTACGTTTACATAACATTTACTTTACACATTTGTGCAAACACCACCCTAAAGCTTCGCTTAACACCGATTCCCACATAAACGTTGCATCTGCTGGATTTTTTCCGTATGTTTTCTGTTTCATATTTTACGCGTGCATGTGCGCCAGTGGTGATTATGTTGTCGAATGTAATAATTCTGCGGTATATCACTGCCTCTATATTGGTATGGTAATCGCTGTGTGGTAATTGTGTGGTATATCGTGTGGTATATCGCTGCCTCTATATAGCTGCCATCGACTTTGCACATGGTTTCGCTTAGTGAGGCATCCGCTCTGCCACACAAGTTTTCTCTAAGAACTGTCCTGCGGTTGCTCAGTATTATACAAAACACGCAGACTTCTGAAAAGCTACGTTGCGCGTAGCGCAAGGCAGGAAAACAGTTTTTTTTTCTCTATATTATCACCCATACATTGACTATTTATTTCAGACGCGCGCTATGGTGCGCTGAAGAAATAAATGCCGCATCTTAGCGTAATCACATAGCGTATCATCACAGTGGTTGCTCGTTATCGTTAACCTGAAGTCACGTGACACCACGAGAATTACAAACGTAACACGTCAGAATCCCAGTAATTCACCATGGGACAACTACCGATCCAAGCTGCCGCTGGACGACATACCGGTCCGCACATACCACTGCGAAGAGGTGAGCGGAGCGGCGGTGAAATTGCACTGAGTTCGAGGCTACGTTCCTCCTCACCGCGAAAACTGTTTAGACCCCTCCTCCCCCCCCCCTCTCGCTTCCTTCTCCTATCCCGGCTGTCCAACCATTATTCGCCTCAATCATGCAAAAGAACGTCATCATTGCAGATCTGACTGTTGTCATCGTCCTTGATAAAAATGGTGCTCTCCCAGCTGGCCTTTGCACACACACACACACACAAAAAAAAAAGAAAAGAAAAATAACTCCCGCTGTTGCAACACAACGTGTTAGGTGTGAAACACAGCAGGAACGCTATTTTCACTGAAAGCACAGAAACGAAGAAATGGTGCACCCAGCTATATTTGGAGCGTATCTGGCACCTACTGCTACAGAAAGCGTTTCACGCACAGCTGCCGAGAAAGACAAAGCCTTCACTTTGAATGAGGACCTAATGGAGTTTACAAACAAAAGAACAAAATGGAACCAGTGCCAAAATAGAACCATGAGTCCACGAGCGGTTGCAAGAAGAAAACGTGACACAATCAGTGTTTGTAACAAAAGCTTTAGAGGAAAATGCCTGCCCACCAGAAAAAAATCCCGGTAAATTTTGGCATAAGCGGCAAGCCATTTCCTACAGCATAACATTTCACAAGCTTCCTTGAACCACGAATGCAATGATGGAAGCTGCGAGGTTTCGCTGATCTGTCAGTCGCACATCCCGTCGAACGCTTTTGCCCGCAACGATCGCGCCGCGTGTTACCGTAACGAGTACTGCTGTTTACAGACGGAACGTTTGACGTATTGGCGATGGGTCCCGTTTCGTTGTTATGATTTTTTAAAATCGTGTTTTGTAGGCTCTCTTCAGGGCGTCATCAAACTGGGGACCGGTGGTGGGTCAGTGAACAGTATTGGAGCCTGTTCTTTTCCTTGCACTTCGGCTTACTTGTGCGTTCACACGCGATTGCGACATGTTCGGGTCTCATAAGCGTCAGCCGTGGTGCAGTGCGCCGCTGCGATTGTGACTAAGTATGCAGGACAAACGGATGTGCAGCGTACGTCAGTTTTGTCCTTCGTCTGGATCCCGTTGTTTATCGAATCTGTCTGAAAGGTACAACGGGCTGTTCGATGTCGCGGAAATATGTGGCTCAGAGCTCCCTTTAAATTATCTGTTTGTGGATCAGAGGTCACAAGTGGAATCCTATGCAAGGGTTTCCATGCCAAAGAAAGAAACAAATACGATAAACATTGAGAATGTGTTGTCTCTGATAAGAGCATTATACGAACATAGTTTCCTGCGCTAGTTGGTAAGAGCGTTACATGAACACATAGTTATCTGCACATAGTTATCTGTACCTTTTAGCTATAATACTACTAGTAATACCCCGATTGAACGAAACACAGTTCTTTATTAACGGAGTTTTTGGGCATCGAGAGCGACTGGGTCGTAATTGAAGGTCATACATCGCTATATTTGCGATGTATACTTGAATTCATATCACGACTACTATGACTAAGAATGATAGTTGTTTGTGACGTGCACAACAAAACTTAATAATGCAAGAAGAGCATTGCCGCACTCCAGGGCCTGTGAGCCATTCAACGGAAGCTTCTAGGTCTACAGCACCGATCGTAAGGCTCTCTACAGCACTGACACATGCAAGGGTTCCTGGTGCACCGGCTGGCAGGGCAGCCTGTCCTGCCTTTCTCACGCATGAAATGCTTATTTGCTTCATTTTGAGCGGTTTCAGAAGGGAAATCCATATTCCAGAAAACCCCATTGTGAATCCAATGAGAATGCAAGGGGAAAGCCCAGGCTGTGCAGCCTGAGTGACCCTGTCCCGCATAATGGCGTTATGTGTATTTATGAAGCAATAAAATATACTTCGCTCACATAAGCATAGCTGGTGCTTTGTATAACTTGTAAAATCGTAGTTGATGTCGATAGGTAATCGTTGGTGCCAGGATTTTCTACGAACCTGTAGGCTTTCTGTAGCGAATGCAGGAGTAACAATAAGCTTAGATGTTCATGACAAACTTGCCTACCGAATAAGGAATTTAATTTGCCATGTTCAAACGAGGTAGCGCCTCTTTAATTTAAGACAGCGTCCTCTCTATGTTACTGCGCACTTAATCTGAAATATTGAACGCTTTCTTGGATCCCTATTTATACAGGGACCTTGTCAAACAAACTTTCATGGTCTGCGGAATTTGACTAGTTCTCAAAATCTGTTTGACGATGTAATAACACACATTTAGGCTCATTGATACTACAATCGATATTTATGATTGTTCTTTCATGAAAACCAGGCTATTTCTTGATGGGTATGGATTTGATAATATTTCATAAATCAGATACACCTGGTAAGTATAAGCGGTTGCAGAGTTTTACCTGCAACTTTTATCACTCCACTGAAATGATATCTCATGGATCTGTTGCACGGTGATTGATTAGACGTATTGCTTGTGGAAATCATTAGCAAGAATTGCACAATCAGAGTCAGCAACAGCGTCACACAGCGTGATGTCTATATCTTTATTCTAAGGTCTTTCTATTCCGCTTCTCCCTTCCTCCAGCGTACGGTAGCCAACCGCACTCCTGACTGGTTAACATCCCTGCCTTCGTATATATATATATATATATATATATATATATATATATATTGAGAAGCACAACTTCGCGGTTATCTTAGGTTTATTTACACAACAGTTTCGGTCGGTGGACCGACCTTTTTGAAGGAAGTTATATATATCCCAACAAGCGTATTTACTAACATTGTTACGACACGTCAAAAATGGTTTTCATCGGTATTTCTTTCCTGCCAATTGTACCTTTTCTGTTAAGCTATTTCTCATCTGCCTAAATTCTTCCTTCGCAAAAAGATCATTATGGCCCTTTTTAATACAAAGGAACAAAGAAACAAACAAAGAATAAGCGTCTCGCTCACGGATATGTGTTCAGTTTTCACGCTTCACCCTCTAGTGCCAGCATGTCTTACGCGCGTAAACATTCCAAGGGAGTATGACGGGTTTCTGCCAGACAAAGTCCAGATGGGAGGACGGCAAGGCGGAAGTCCTCGCGTGACATATGCGACACCGAAGTGGCGCGTGGGAGCATTATATCCTCCGCGCTCTGGCCGCCCTTATCTGCTGCACGTGCGCGTCCATCTCGCGGCCGCCGCACGTACCCGGCTGTGCACGGTGTTTCCAAGAAATGAGACAGCAAAGAACGCCATACCCGAGCACTGCGGTACGCCGGTGCCCGTGTGTTGAGAACACTCCGCAAGAGGTCCGAACGAACCCAGAGCCTGAGGCGTTGCTACACGTCTCGCGACCTGTTTGTTGCCTTAAGCCGCAGAAAAAAAAAAAACTCTGACGTTATTATATCCACACCGGCTGGCCGTGACACTGGACTGACTTCGATTTCCCGCGACGGCTGCGCCACACTCAATCATTCGCTGCGGACCCCTTTCCTGGAGACTTCGTAGCCCTACTCCCATGGTCATGGCGAAGTAGGTGGCACGCATTCCACGTCGTTGTTCGATAGCAGTGTCAATACAGACAGAGCGGGCCGCTCGAGGTAGCCAGAAAACGACCAGGGGAAGATATAACGTCATACTGGTATATATATATATATATATATATATATATATATATATATATATATATATATATATATATATCCTGTTGTTTCAGTTGAATTTCTACTCCGCTCCATGCCTTCTTGATTTTATCCTTGTTTTTTCTTTTTGGCATCGGGTTTGTTCGCGCCAAATACGCCTTAGCATGTTACGCGCAATGCCACGAAATAGCCGTACTTTACAGATTCCAGGTTACATTACTGAACAATGAGGAACCTTCACTCATTTGCGCATGACAATGTGACTATCAGCGACCACGTTGTTTACGTTACCAGATATCGCGTCAGTCAGTTCCTAATTCGTTCTGTCGTTTTTTTTTTTTTTTTTTTTTGAGGCTTAGTTGTTGCTGCGATTGAAGGAGAGCTAGGTAGAGTGGTTACCCAGGACTAGCGTCCGGTTGGCTACCTACGTAAGGAAAGGAGCAGCACAAGAAGTGAATTAAAGCCTACTTAACACATCCGCCCGCAATAAGAACGTCCCGAGACCGAAAGTTGAATGCGATCATACAAGCCAGTTGATCTGATTAAGCAAACAAGCAAGCACCATAGCATATTCCAGCCTTATGCGCCGACCAACGGTCCCATTGGTACTCCAGCACTTTATTTGCAAAAAAGGCTAGTTATGTTATCGTTCTAACGCGACGGAGAGTGATTGTCTGTGTGAATCAAATTAAGGGCACTCAGACTGAAAGTTCGGCGGGATCTTCACAACTATCAGTAGTCATACGTCATAGCGGACACAGCGGCTTTGAAACTTTCGCGAGGTCAAAGGCTAATCAGGTGCATAGAGGTACGCAAAGTGAGAACGTATAGCAATGAGGGGTCGTTTGCAGGTTCTACTTCGTTTCCTTCGTGTTTTTTTTTGTTTGTTTTTTGTCACAACAAAATAGATTTCTTTTTCTTCGAGGTAACTTTTTAGGTCCTCTCCGTGGTCGCATACTATTGGACGTTGCGAAGAACGAGGCAGCGGCTGGATTTAAATCGATAATATAGTGATTATAGCTTAATCTTGCCGCTGGAAGTGTAAACTAAAACATCCGATCGTCAAACGGGCCACAATGTTTTCGGATTCGGTTCGCGTTCAGGTTCGGCATATTTCCGGTTGGGTTCAAGTTCAGCTCCGGAGCAAAAATATAACAGTTGAAACCAGTTTGAACCAGTTCATACGCGTTCATAACGGTTCGGAATTAAGGAGAGTTAAACGTTTTAGAGAACAACATTTTTCGGCCTCACCCGCGAATTTATTTGAGCGACAGAGTTTATTTTCTTCTCTTACGTGACGCAGACCGATGTATCTCTGGTGTCTTGAGTTTTACGCAACAAGTTGGATAAACTGTGATCCGAGGCGCGCAGGCGTGCTGTGAATTGTTTTTGAAGGCCCCCACAGTGACCAATGCGTTGAAAACACATTTAGTTTCAGGTAGTTGCAATAGACTCTAGTTCGGGTTCGCTTCCAAGCTGGAAGAAGAATAACGGTTCAGATACGGTTTTCAGTTCAATTTCCGCTCGGTTCGACACCCTGGTTTGAGGTGCCAAGAAGCCCAGGTTATATATGGCGGTTGCAGGCAATGGGTGCCGCATTCTGTGCGAAGAGTTCGCCATCATGTGCCACGTGACCACGTGGTGCGCATACAACCTGCTGCCGCGTTCTGTGTCACCGGGGGCACAGCGATCGGAAACTGCAGTCGAAGCAGGGAAAACATGTCTCGTTGCGTTTCCTGAGCGCTAGGTACTCTTTACGTCGATGCGTGACTTTCGAATTTATTAAATCGTTCATTTGTTCATCTAGCTTTGGTCTCCGTTTTGCATGAATTGAGGATGCCATTATTCGTGGACCAACTTGCTGTGTCAATATAAAGCCAATGTTGCAGTGCCAATAAAGCCAAAGCCGTGTAACTGCGCTAAGTGGTCCGGCAGAGTTCGACAGTGCTTTCGGTTTCTTGGAGCAGATAGCGAATCAGCGTAGGCTTCCAAGTGCGACGGTTTCGCATTTGCCAGAACGCAGATGAGAAATGGGGAAAATTAGGGATGATTACACAGTGAGGTGTATTTTGTCTTATTTTAAGGTTAGCACAGTAGTAAATAAGATGTTAATGTTTGATGTTCAGTTTGAACTAACAGGAATGAGAGTTTGGAACTATCTTCAGGAGCACGGTTGTCTCCGTAGCTGTGACTTCGTTGCCGCTGAATGTTGCCCGCGAGTATCGAAGCAAGGCCGCGCCCGTAACACGGTGAAATCAGGAGAGAGAAAAAAAAGAGGCTGAGAGAAGTACACGAAAAATGTGCGTGATGATGGCAGGAACGTCCAGAAAACACGACTGCCTTACCCAAGACAGAACGGGTGGTTTCCATGACTAGAATAAGTATCTGCAAACTATAAGACGCTGGTGCTGTGGCTCTGACAGAATGGGTTCACCATCAAGCAATAAATAATGAGTGCTCTGGGCTCCGGATGTTGTTAGCCTTGGCTGCGTATTGATGAGACCTGGAACGACTACACATATCTATTTATTTCCCCGAGAAAATAAGGTGGCAGCAGTGCGTAAATTATACAAGTAAGTATATATCGTCCAGAGCGCAAAAGGAACTCAAATCGCCGCGTTTCCATAGCTACGGTTGTGGCTGCCTCATAATCAAAAGTTGCAATGATGGCGTCGACATGGAATCACGGATACTTTTGCTTTCGATTTTGCCTAGGCTCGGCTATGTAGTAGATTGCACAGAAGAAAAAAACGAGGCTGCGAGAACGGCAGCTGTTGCTATCGATTCTATAGCTTATAAAAATTGCCCTCCACCTTATAGATGGAAATAGATGTGAGCGTGAAATGTCTCTTACGTGAATCAGCAATGCCTTCTCCTCATAAATTATCAGGCATGCGACGTGATAAAGCTCTGCCTTAGGATTCGTATGACGCTTATCCTGGCCAACATCCTTTTTTCTCGAAGCGAGAGGAAGCCCTCACCTACTGGAATTGGGAAGGGCTTTTTCTTGTTTGTCTCGCTAAAACAATGATTCTATTTTCTGTGCTGGGAATATACGGATACGTGCATCGCCTCTTCGCACTTGCTCCTCGTAGTCAAATTTTTTTTTTTCATTTTTCCAACGATGTTCGCAGCAGTCTTGGCAAAATGCAGCATGCTAACACTGTTGAGCTCGTAGTTTATACTTCAGTGAAAATGTTACCCTATTTTTGGCCACAATTTTGCCCCACAACAATGAACGCCAATTTTGCATTGCATTCTCTCATGACATGTCATTCTCTGTATCCAGATTACAAGGCAAACGCCGACCTAAGGAAACCGTTGGTGTGCGTTATGGAACTTCATATTGAAGAAGCTGATCGGGAACGCCAAAATAAAGGCGTGTGAACCGACAACGTTTCCCTATGGCCCTTGCGTCTGTAAATAACCTTGGCCGTGTTCACTTCCTTCAAGCCCAGGGAAATGGTACCAAACGCATGAATCCTGTGTGCGAGTTCTGCCGTCAACAGTTGTAGTCGTTCTGAAATCCTTAATTGATTCTTGTTGTCTTCTGGTCTGCCGGCTGTACAAGAAAAATAGCACGGGGAAAAGGCAGGCAATATAAGACGTCTTCTCGGTAAAGGTTTAGCAAAAAAGTCACAGGCCTGCGCGGCACACGCAGCACAGCCACAGCGTAAGCTGGTTGAGTGGCGCAAAAGTAGCTCCAATTTCGGTACCACGCACAACAGGGTCTTCGCGGCAAAGTCTCTTCGCCTCCATTTTGACGAGAACGATCTGAACTGTCCGCCCGGCGTCGATGGCGAGTTGCGGCTTCTAATGCTCTCTGCACAGCAGTCTGCTGAGCCCGATGATGCCTGGTTGTAGCCGCGCACTTAGCTCTACGATTCGCTTCTTCAGCAGCGGTTCGTACCTTGCGAGGAGACGTCATAACGTGTACCGAAGAGGTACCCAGAATACGTGGCGCACATCTAACATCGGGATAGCGTTGATTGCGCACCTCGTCTGAATCGCATCTCGACGTCTGCGCCTGCGCGCGCGGCGGTTGCAGGCACTTTGACTAGATGGCGCCACCTTACTGGCAGAGGCTCGGGTCGTCTGCGCCTGCGCACCTGCCATAGGGCGCGTTTAAAGGGAATATTTCTACTGCCTAATAGCAAGCGCTTGCGTGGCTCAGTGGTGAAGTATCCGACTCCCACGCAGCGGGCCTGGGTTCGATCCCGGTGGAGAACGGGTACTTTTTTTCGCATTTCCGGCGATAGCGGTTACGGCCCAACGCCGGCGGCGGCATCATCGCGAACCGAAACGACTATTGGAATGAGCCCATAACAGCTTACGCTGTAAAACGTAATAAGAAAATAGCCTACGATAACGCACAAAAAGTTTGAGTTTGTTGTGTGGGACGCGAGCGTGGCTGGAAATCAGCAGATGGAAGCGAGTAGTGCCTCCCTGAAGAACAAGCAACAACTAACTTTATTTTGTAATCGTACAGCCTTTACGGCTCGGTTGCGCACCCTCGCACCACTTCTCTTTCCCGCACACAACGCGATAAGATTTCACCGAGCCAAAGATGGGAAAGGGTGTCTGGCTGCTGCTGTGCGACCGTGAGGCCGCCACAAGTTCATCGCTAGACAGAGAGAGAGCAAGGAGATGAAAGGCAGGGAGGTCAACCAGACGAGCGTCCGGTTTGCTACCCTACACTAGGGGTAAGAGAAAGGGGGAATAGAAAGACGAAAAGAGGGAGAGTGAATACACAGTACACGTGGGACGATGCACAAGGACACTATAAGCGGTCTCTTAAACCAGTGCACTTAATGTAGTGTACTAGTGCCCGAATCGCTTTTTGTGCCAGTGACGGGTGTAGCCACGGTCCGAGTATCTTTGACGCAGAGAACGGTCTCGAGTCCAGTCGGCTTAAAGCTGTCCTGAGAGAGAGGCGTTGTACGTCGTAGCGATTTCAGGTACACATGGGTGCTCGATGGTTTCCTCGCACCTACAGGAGTCGCACATCAGGCTCTCGGCCATTCCCATACGATATGAGTAAGCATTCGTGAACGCCAATCCCAGCCACAAGTGGCAGAGCAAGTTTGTTTTGCCGTGGGAAGGGCTAGGTGGCAGTTGTAGCCGTAGCAAGGGGTCCAACTTATACAATCGACAATTGAAGGCACTGGAACTCCAGATAGCTTTTGACTTTTTGCGTGCAAGCAGACGAAGTACCCTGGCCGTGTCCGTCCTCGCCAAAGGTATTGGACACGGCTGGGTGTCTTCGTGGGCAGACTGGGCAGCCCTGTCAGCAAAGTCGTTGCCGAAAGTCGTTGCCGAGGGCATGGTGGTGTACTTCCGTGATGTCGGATATCATCTGCTCGTAAGTTCTGTGATGTAAGGCAGGCTTGATACTGCCTTAGATTCACAAAATATTACCCATTTCGGTGCTGGCTCTTCGGTGGCGTAGGTCACAGCTACATGGAGGGCTGTAAGTTCTGCCGACATAGATATAGTCATATGTGACAATTTGAATTTAACTGTAACCTGCTTGGCTGGAACGACGAATGCGGCAGTTGAGCTGGTAGGTGAGGTCGAACCGTTGGTATATAATATGTATGCGATCATGATATGTCTGGTGCAGTAATAGGAGCGTCAGTTGCTTCAGAGCCGGAGACGGATGATTGGACTTCTTCGTAATTCCGGGAGCAGTAAAATTCACTTGAGGCTGTCGCAGGCATCAGAGGGGAGATGAAGGCTTCGCCGCCGGTGTATAAGATGACGCTATGCACTCTTGATGTGTGCTAATCACTTTTGAAAAGGTCGCTTGAGGTCTCTAGTCTGGTAGGGAAGCTTGGTCATGGTCGGCGATCCTTGATAGATGACGAATGTGCGCTCTGAGGGAGTCTACAGCTACGTGTGTCTGGATCGTATGGTCTCTCCCGACGGCTATTGTTGCTGTTGTTGAGGCGCACCGAGGCAGCCTATAAACACGTGCGTAGGGCTTGACCTTGCATGCTCACCAGAGCGCCAATGTTCGTCTTGCATGTATTTGACAAAACTGGCAGACTGTAACGGAGGCAGTGTGACGTGAAGTCCCAGGAACAGTACCCTGTACAGCTGCAGCATAGAATGGACTGGTGTATCCCAGTTTTTCCCGCAGAGAAATTTGAAGACCTGAACAATAGCAATTAACTTCTTCAGACAGACGCAGTGAGGAGTCCACGAGAGGTTGCGGTCGATGATGACACCCAGAAAGCGATGCGTCTTAACATAGGACACAGGTTGACTGTTGATCGAAACGGCATACACTGACATTTGTTTGCGCGTAAAGCCAACCAATGCGCACTTTTCGGTAGACACACTGAGGCCTTGTTTTGATAGATAAGACGCCGTCATGGTTGCCGCCCGCTGAAGCCTGGCCCGCACCTGAGGGCGAGTCACCGCAGAGTTGCAAATGTCGTCGGCGTATATGGAGACATGAACTGTCCATGGTAAGTACTTTACAAGTCCTACCAAGACGAGGTTGAACAATAAAGGGCTCAACACTCCACCCTGCGGCACACCACGCCAGATGTAATGTTCTGAAGTTGGACGGTCTTCGGTCTGTACGAAAAGCACCTATCAGTAAAATAGTTCCGAATCCATTGATACATCTGGCCACCAGCTCCCATAGCTTCAAGTGAGTTCAGTTTGGCCTCATGGGCGACGTTGTCGCATGCTCCTTTGACATCGAGAAAAAGTGCATCTGATAGGCACTTGAGGCTTTTCTGTTCTTAGACCTAGGTAACGAGGTCGACGAGCGACCACAACGAAAGCCAGCCATGGCGTCAGGATAAATGATTGAATCGCTCGAGGTACCATTCCAAGCGAGCAAGAATCATTCTTTCCATCACTTTGCCGACGCAGCTCGAAAGCGCAAACGGACGATATGATGATAAATAAATCGGAGACTTTCCAAGTTACAGAATGGGGATCAAGCGGCTCGGTTATCATTGTTTAGGAAAGACGCCGTTTCGCCAGGACTTGTAGTAGTTGAGCAGCTAGCTCACTACCTGCGTCATGTCCAAGGTGGCATAGGGTACGTGACGTCATCTGGTCCTAGTGACGAAGAACGCCTGCAGGTCACCAACGGAGCGTCGAGCTCTTCGAGTAAACATGGCACGTTCATTTTGGGTACACGTGCCTCAGGGACGCCATTCAGTAGCGCGTCAGTAGGGATGATCACCGACCCAGCAACCCGCACACAGAACTCTTCAGCCACTTGAAACTAGAGTGGCCAGAGCAGCAAAGGGCTTTCTTTGATGCCGACATGAGCGAAGACCCCTAACCGTTCTCCATGTGTGCGAGAGTGATCATCGGGGATCAAGCGTCTGACAGAAAGATTTCCATCGCTTGTCTTCCAATTTATCCATACGACGCTGGACTTTCTTTTGTATGCGTCGGGGAGCACTCAGATCTAGAACGGACTTCGTGCGCCGATACCTCCTTTCGGCCTGTCGGCGTGCCGCACACAGCCTCTCCAGTTCTGTGTTGAAGTCTGTTCGCCTTGCTGACCCTGTAAGCAAGCACATGAATGCTTTCATTGCTTCCGTGATTGCATCTTCTATATTGGGTGAAAGGCCTTCCCGACGTGCGTCATCCATATGCTCCTTAAACCTTGACCACTCAACTGTACGCAAGACAGTAGAGGAGCATTGCTCAACTCCACTAATCTTTATGTATGCTGGAATATGGTCGCTTCCATGTGTCTGTGTCCTTAAACCATTGGACGCTCGAGGGGAAGTGCCGTGACACCAAAGTAAAGTCTAAGCAGCTACTATAGGTCGTGCCTCGCAGAAATGTAGGGCTGCCATCATTTACACAGCACATACTATAGTCGGCAGCAAAGGAGGCAAGATTCCTGCAGTCTGGAGTCAATTTTAGCTGGTGATGTGCGTTAAAGTCACCTGTCATACCCAGGGGCCATTGGCCATTAGCAATATTTTCTTGAGCCTTTTGTCGTCAAAGTGACCCGCTGAGGATATGTAGGCTCCGATCAGTGTAAATGACACTCTTCTTTTTGACATGCAGGCAGACATATTGGTCGTTGTCATGAGGCTCTACCGCGTAAGCGACTTACATAAAATCCGTGCGGATGTAGATGATCACTTTGCTGCACGCTCCGCATGTCGACGAGACGAAAGATTCGTAACCAGACAGTCTGAGTGGAGTCGATGCACATGGTTCGCAAATGACTATCTCTCTCTCTCTCTCACACACACACACACACACGCACACACACACACACACACACACACACACACACAGACACACACACACACACACACGCACACGCACACGCACACGCACACGCACACGCACACGCACACACACACACACCACGATAAATGCGGCAACTACCAATGGAAGTATCACCAAATATACTCTAACCGGAGCCTGCGTAGAGCTGACGCTTTCTTGAGACTTCTTTTCACTCACTACAAGCGCGTGCATGAAGAGCACGTCTGAACTGCACATGTTGTTCAGCGATCATTCAAGCAAGTTCTACTATGCTATATAAGACTACAAAGTGGGCAGAGAGAAAAAAAAGCTGACCATCGAACGAACGTATAGCATCAGTGGCTGATAACTTGACTCGAAGTGCGTAAGTAGTCAGCGATTTCGACAAGCTGATTTGTCATTTTTCTCCACAAAGGCAGGCTTGTGATACAGTCAAGCATTCTCAGATGCATTCATCTTTTACGAAACTATGAATGCGTCTGAGAGTGTTAGAATGTCTTCCGCGAGAAAACTTATTCCAGTGATGCAATTTCAACGACTCTTGACACCTTTACAGGCATTCAGATGCCACGCGCATTGAACCCTTGTGAACACTGATCTCTACTATAGGAGGCTGGATAGCGGATCAAGCGCGCTCGACGAAAGCCAACGTAAGTAAGCTTTCTTGCACCAGAAGTCGGCGCTTCGCGACTTTGCAGCGCTACTTCGCGTGCACGGGAGCTCGTAACATTTTCTTTTTTCCCCCTACATATCAGCCTGTGTGCGGTAAACTACCGAAGCAGGACTGATAAGTGTTTTGGCAAGGCGTTCAGAATTTGCCATTGCCATGCCGACAACGTCGTTAACATAAGTGGCACGTGCATTATACACTGGTTAATGAGAAAACGCTGTATGTAAGAGAAAAAAATATCGCATAAGGGTTCAGATTATTGTAAAAGCTCTTACCGGACGTAAAGAGGCAACAACAACCCCTTAAACGCGGAAAACCACGAAGAGAAATAGTTACGGCAGGAATATTATCTGAACGCACGCACTAGTAAGTGCAGCATACGCCCTGTACTCTAACCACGTTAACGTTATTAGAAGTGCACTTTTCAAATATAAACATAACAGACATATTCTTACGTTTGAATAGAGGTAACATTCTTATGGTTGTGATGGTTTGATTGTTTCTTTGTTAGAAACAATTAGAAGTAACACAAGTGCTAGAAGTAACACAAGTGAAATCAACGTTACAGGAGCAACATATAAGTAACTTCGGCGCGCGGTCCAATGCTAATTTTACGCAGTGACATTTCATTCGGCATTGCAGCATTGTATTCCGTTTACGTGACAAAGTGGTAACAGCCGTTCAACTTATAGGCAGCGAACGAGGTTGAGGCGTGGTCAAGATGCATGCCGGGAAGACTTGCAGGTCGCAGCATGACTCAGTTTGCGGAGTGGCGCAATTGTGCGATGTGCACAATTTATGTCGTCGATTCTCTCATGTTTTACGCATTTGTTTTGTGCACACACACGCAAGCAACAAAGGCATGTAAGGTGCTCCTCGCGGTTACTGAAATGAGCCGTATTTCGACTGCGACTATTACACAGCCATGTGCCAGTGAAGCATGGTGGCGTGGAAGAACCGTAGATGATTCGCGAATGCTGCCACCATCAGCCAACTGTTCAACATCAGACATCTGACATCGGTAAGTAACTTCTCACGGGTGAAACTTCGATACCATTAGTACAGTAACAGTTCTTACAGTTGTACGTTCTCGAGCAAGTGTTGATAAAACAAAGTCCAGCTTAAGTTTTGTGTAACTGAATGGGGAAAGGTCTAATGTGCTTCCAATACCGATGTATGATGTTTGTACTTGCTGCCGCGGTTAGCCTTTGTCACTGGAGCGAGACTGTTTTATCGAGGCACCGCCATTGTGCGATCACAGCGCCGTCTATCGTCCGGTACCATGCTGGTATGTGGGATCGCGCTGGAGGGTGCACAGCGAGCGAACATGCTGTTGACGACGAGTTGCAAGATTTCGCGTTTTCCTGAGAGTTCTCAACAAGTGTTTGCGATTGGGAAACTTGTTAACGTGTCGTTACTAAGCTTTCATCTTCGATATAGAGCCGCAAAATAGAATAAAGTTTCTTTAAAGAAATAAAGTTTTTTTATATGGTGTTACACTACTATATTAAATCTCATATAGTTCACTGACTCCTAATGCTCTTATAATTCCAATAGTATACTGTGGTATGGGATATGGGAATTAGAGCGCCTATTGTTGGTAAAATATAGCTAGCATATGTTTGTTATGCAAACAACAATAACATGGACCGTGGTTATGTCCTGATAAGCAGAGATGCACCGTGAGTGCCCTTCTCGATCTTTTAGTTAAGTGTAAACTTATAAGACTGCCTATAAGTGATATTACTGTTTTGTCTTCTCGACATTGCGCATCTTTTTTTAACGAGCTGATCTCCTGGTCGTGTTATTTTTATGTATGTATGAAGATGCTTGGGTAATGGGTGACCGCCTTATAGTGACTGGACTGTGCTGTCGGTGCTGATGCCCGTAGTTGGGACATTCTTTGTGCGCCTGTATTCGTGCAGGCACCGTGCTTTTTGACATTTTCTTCTTTATTTTTATATGTTGCCTGAGTAGCGAATTTCGAATTTTGGGATAGCCGGCTCTGACGTTGACGTACCATACGTTCCCATTCTTCAACATCTAAAGCAAGCAAACAAACAAACAACAACAACAAATGAAGGACGGGTAGCGAGGCCTTCTTCTTGCCGACTAAGTTGACTCCCAATGACGTCACAGATTGTTGCAGGCAATGGCCAATTTTATAATTAGCAGTTGATTATCCTGCGAGCGATTGAGATAGAAAGAAATGATCACAAACTGGGAGGTTGAGCGAATAAGAAATATGTGGTTTGCTATCCTACACTGGGGGGGGGGGCAGGAGTATGGAGAGAAACAATAGAATTGATTTGAATTCTGGCGTTTTACGTGCCAAAACAACGATTTGGTTATGAGGCACGCCGTAGTGGGGAACTCCTGATTAATTTTGACCAACAGGCGATCTTTAACCGGCCCCTTGTGCGCGGGACAGGAGTGTGTTGGTCTTTCGCCCTTATCGAAATGCGGCCACTGCGGATCGGATTTGATCCCGCGACCTCGTGCGCTTAGCAGAGCAACACCATAGCCGCTAAGCCATGGCTCCGGGTGAGAGAAATAACACTACACACTCATTAAAAAAAGTAACATTCAATCTAGCATTCATTCAACGTGGATTTGTTTGCACAAAAAAGGAACTTCGTCCTTGAACTGATAATAAAGCCTGTGACATCCATTTTCTAAATTTTAAATGTTGAAAAATGGGAAGGTATAGGCCTCTTTAGGAGCGGTTATCCCTGAGTGCCGCCGCCACTACCGTGGTTCCGCCGCCATAGAAGTCCCAGAAACTATATAAATTTCAGTCACAATTTTCTCCTAAGAACAACTTGTTGATTCCCCTAACTAACGCCGTGAGAGTTCAAAAGATGGCTCGCAGAAGGTAACAGTTTAATGAGCTGTCCATCATTATTTATAGTGTTTCCAGTCAGCGTCCTCTTGCCTTCGTTTAAATAACGAATATACTGTGGTTACGGAAGTGTCTCCGCGTCTTCCAGTCTCCCCGCGTAAGCGTAAGCCACAAAGAACAAATTGCGTCCGGGCGTGGCGAGTATTTTGCACCTCGAGCATTGAAGAGCCAAATATTGCGTCGCTCGAAACATGCCATGAAAAGTTCAGGAAATTAAGAAGGTAAAATAAATGTGGGATCCTTGCGTATTCACTAATTTAAGAAATTTTCTTTAATAATTAAAACCTTTGTGTGTGTGAGAGAGAGAGAGAGAAAGAGAGAGAAGCAGAAGAAGAAGAAGAGACAGGGAAGTCAACCAGGACTGAGACAAGAAAACATGTGCAAGGCGACAAGACAGCTGCCGACGAAGATCCCTGATAGCGCATAACCACCTGTTGCTTTAAAATAACATATTTACTCTGAAACAGTGCCTTTATTTGACAGGCCATGGCAGCTAGAGGAGCTGGTTTTTTGGTGTGCCTAATACCATGAAGCGCGCGGTGCACGAATAAAGTCATTAGTCAATTAGGGGAGACGTTCGAAGAGACACGTACAGGCTCTATGGCAGGTATACTGGGTGATCATCTTAAAATAATACGGAATTTTTAGAAATGACCTGCTGCTGGTAACATAACTCTATTCCTTGAGCTGGATTGTTCAGAGAGGCCGACATTACTAGCACGAGAAATCGAAACACATATTCCACAAATTACCAAAATTCACTAACTTCTTACGGAAATACTTTACGGCACGTATTGCAATTTACGAATTGTAGCTGGTGAGTTTGCCAGGAATGAATTCCAGAGACGCCAGTTTGGAGACATGCGCCACCAAACTCGCCCTAAAAATGCCTGGTTGTGTGACTTACCTTTTTAATAAAACGTTCTTTTATGCATTGAAGCACAAAAGCAACTGGAACGCCTATGTATGTCGTCCCAAACTTTGGGAAATAATACCCCAAAACTGGGGTCATCCTGTAAATTCATTTCAAGTGGATACGTCTTGCAAACTCACCGGTTACAAATCGTAAATTCCTATATAGACAGTAAAATAATTAAGTAAGAAGTTAATTAGTGAATGTTTGTTAATTAGTTGAATATATGTTTCGATTTAAGGATGTCAGCCTCTTTGAATAATGCATCTCAAGGACAAAGACGTTATGCTGTCTGCCAGGCAGCATAACGGAAAAAATCCGTAAAATTTAAAAATCACTACCCTGTATTCTAGCGATTCTATTTCAATGCTACTCCTTTTCGCTCTCTGTTAATGGTCCGAGCGGCGCGCCGCTCACCTAATAACCGTTATCGGTCGGCTGTGAACGATGGACGATTGGAAAGGAATAGAATCGAGGGAAAGGAATCTTTACATTGCTCCGGCCGAATTTTAATTCTTCAAATAAAATGAAATCGGATTTATGTATCTGTCGTTGAGGGGAAACCAAATCTGCAGTGTAATTATGTTGCAATCATTACGACGTAACGAGGCAATACAGTAACGATGTTACCCATAAGTGGTTGCAAGGCCTGGCTATGTTGAGCAGCGTAATGCAAACCCTGTCGAAGCGGCTTCGGATAATTTTATTCTCCAACCAACGTTAGAGGCCCGCTAAGCGGCACTCATTGAACTCTCGTGCTTAATTGTTCAATATCGGCAGCGTTGATGAATGTCTCTAGAAAAAAAAAAGGGAGGGGGGGATGATTGTTAGCTACGATTACAATTTTTCATTGTATTCAAGTTATGTGCTCCCGTTTCTCATACAAAATCAACGGCGGTCACGAACGACACCGAAATGGGCTTCCCGTTAAGGCGCTCTTTTCAAGCGGCTGTCGCTGCAAGGCAGCTGGTTAATAAAGTCTTGGCACCACGCACCTCTGCAGTGTGCTGTTTGCGTGTGGCGCATACTCCCGACTACCATAAACTGCCAGCTGACGACCATATCCTAAAGGCACACCCTATTCGTGCAAGCGGGCCTTGTATGTGTTGCAACACGAGCGAAGCGGAACGAGTCACGGCAAACGAGTCGGGATTTGACGGGAGCTCGCACGAAGGCGGTTACGCCGAAAATAGGGGTGTTTCGACACGTTTCTCGCTCTTCGCGGTATATCGCTGACGAAACGCGTCCTGTCAACCGCGACAGCAGTGCGCTTAATTAACGAGCCAACCTATGCCGACATTGTAACACCTTACAGCGTGAACCGCGACACAAAGGAGCCGGAATTGCCGGATAAGCTTTCTCTAAGGCCGGCGAGGAAGCGATCCGGGGTCCGGAAAGCCTCAGAAAACCGTGCTTCTTGCGAAATCCCCTCTGACTCTTACACTTTCCCGAGACAGCTGCCCCTGATTCTTTCATGCAGAGGGCAGCATTAACACTGCGCGTTAACAAGAAATCTTTATTTTCTGCTCTCACCTAACGACCCTCGCTGTGCTCTTTGTATGCACCTTGCTGCGAGTTCAGCGCTTTTCCCCGACCCATAACAATAACTCGTTCGAACAAAGACATTTTCGAAAGGAAGAGCAAAATAAACAACTTGGTGTCTCCGCCCCCCCCCCCTTTATTTTCCCCCCGACAAGACTCTCTTAAGTGCCCTTCTTTTCACTTACAAGATCTTTAGAAGTACGAGATATCAACCGCGCTAAACCGCAACTTTCACACAGGAAAAACAAAACGAAGTCGCAAAGCAGAAGAACATCAAAACAAAACAACGACAATGCAAAGTGGGCAGAGCGGCCTGCTGGCGTGAACTTCACATGTAGGGCAGGAGCAGCAGCTTGCTGCTGTTCTCAGTTTGCAACGGTTGGAGACACTTTTGGTCGAGTGGTTAGCGGCGGTACACTACGCGAGCAGCAGGGTGTAATGCAACAATGGCAAGATGTAACTGAAACAGCCAAGGGCAATGAGGTCACCGTTAAGTTACTGACGAAATGTAAAACAGGGTGGCCTCTGAATACCCATTACTCGCCTCCTTTATTATTATTATTTTTGCCTTTATGTTCTTCTTCAGAAAGGAACGAAGTCTCTGACAAACTAGAATCAAGGACATGGAACAGCTGCTTAGTGGAGGCGACCTAAAAGTGCACCAGAGGAACGCTTTTCCTTCCAATAGAGCAATGAAAGATTGCCTTCTGGAGCATGGCTTCCGCAAGGATATTGCGCTGCTGCTGCTGCTGCTTCGGTCATGTGCGAAAGATGACGCTTTTTATGTTTCCATACCAGCACTAATTGCTTGCCACATTGTGTGGACTGGGTTCGTTTGTTTGTATTGAACGGCGGTTGGCAAAACGCTTTCAAAAACGAAAAAAGAAAAGAAAAAAAAAAGGCAAAGGAAAAGCAGACGAAAGCAAGTAAGAAAGAAAGGCGACAGGAGTTCACTGAATAGAACTGGTTGGGGCATGTTGAAGGGAACGGAACAGCACAAATGACGGGGCCTATGGTGAAGACGACAGACACAGCACTACACTGTCTACGTCTCGTCTATTACGCTGTTCGATTCTCTTCAAGCAAGGCGAATACTTCACCCCCAGAATACGCTCAGTGAGAACTTTTCAATTGAATACTGAAGGGGAAAAAAAAAAGCCAGCAATCTTCTTTTATTTACCGTGAAGATAGAGCAGCTAAAGAATAGTAATTTAATCCTGATGTGAGACTCTCGGTCTCACAACTATATTTTTTTTTATCCGCACGTCCCCGCCTCCCCCCTACCCCCTTCACGCTCTTCATTGTTAAAAATTCTTTAACGGTGCGAGGCTGCAGCAGAGGCACTGCGGCGACTTCGCTGCGGACTTGAGTGGCAGCTCCAGGGGGCGTGCCGCATTCTTTTTTTTTTTTTTTTCCCACGTGCTCTGTTGCTGGCGTACCGTGATCGTATAGACGACCGTGCCTCCAGTGCCCTTGAAGTAACGAGGAAAAGAGTTTACTCTAGCTCTCCGCAGGAGAGTGTCTGTGTGCGAGCTCAGCTTTAATCAATAAAATATCCGTCAATAGAAAGAGCTGCATAAAAACTACACTCATAGAAAAAAAAAGTTAGTAACAAGGTCCTAAAGGGTGCATTTACTATACCTTTACCAGCCATTACTACTTCTTTACTAGCGGTTCACTACCTTCGATAATTCAGACTTTGTAAGAGCTGCCTTTACCATGCAGTTACTAGGTCTCACAGATCTGTTAGACGAGGTACTACGTCTCACCCGTGGTATATCTATTATGCTGTGTAGTGGCGGTCTTACCCTTAATGCGATGTTTAGATAAACCATAGCTTCTGTCATTATGTTTCATTAATAGTTACGTGTGGCGTTGTGTCGCACATATGTGCAAACTCTCCGTTATGCAAATATAGGCTCATAAGTTTATTTATCGTACTACATAGGAGCCCATCGGTACAACCTGTGCTCCCAGGGATTATGGCTATTTAGCGTGTCTCAACTAGCTTTAGCTAAGCTGTTCAGTATATATATATATATATATATATATATATATATATATATATATAAAGCACTGTGCAAGATACGATTCTATCGTCTGACCTTTGACGACTGAACACCGTAGGTCTTATAGTCGTATTAGTCGTATTACCCGCCGGGGTTGCCAATACCAGGAATTAGGGACATTTCGTACAGTTTCCTTTTTTCGCCACCACGTGGCGTATCGACCTTAAAGAATTCGAAATTCCCGCTATGACGTATGCTATGACGCACAACTAAAGAAAGCGCAATAAAAAGAAACACACCCTGAAGCTGTGGCTTCACCTCGGTGCTGGGAAACGAGCGCGCTTGTGTATCAGCGTTATCTCGAAGACAGCCGGCTACTTGCTCTACTGACAATGAATCGACGGTTTTGCTAGACACCTCGCCAGAAAGCTCGTCCGCATTCTGGAGAGATATCTGGCCGAGATAACGGCTCCCGCGAAGCTTCCGTTGAATATATATATATTTTTTCCTTGAGCAGACTTTATATTTGTGCACCACTGTGGCCACGGTCTTGCGTATACGTCAGGGTTCTGTTTCATGGGTTTGCTATAAAACTAGGCGTGATCCATTGTTTAAGAGGAAGCTTTAGCTCGGGCCTAACTTCGATGCCGGATACTCAAATACATGTAAAATGAAGGAATGCTTTTATGAGAAAACCGCTGAACCAATTTGAATGAAATGTGTTGCATTTAAGAGGGAAAGTTAAATTGCAGAGACTGCAGCAAATAGAATTTTCGTTTAGATAGTGTAATGTTTTCAAAGAATTGCAGGATGTTCGTAAATTTGAAAAAAAAATACAAGCATGAAGTTTACAAATCCGCAACTCAGCCGCCATTAAAAACGAATATGGCATTTCTATAAACTGACCCCACCCCGTTGGAGCATCAAAAGCGAAAAATTTTTTTTGCTTTACCTTAAATCTTACGTGAATTTGTTATAATGTTTGGAAGGGTTTTGCAAATGCAACATTCACAACATAGTGGTATATTTCAGGATGGTGTATGATATATGATTGCTATCTGCTTTCGATGTATTATTAGGTGCAGTTTACAGAATTCCGATATCATTTTTAGCTGCTGAGCTACATAGCTCTATACGCCAGGTTTTCTTTCTCGAAATTTGGCAATTCTTTAAAATTTGGCGTAATAAAAGTAGACAGCCTATAATAAAATATCCCTTTCTGCAATCACTACACCTTAACTTTTTTTTCTAAATTCAACATAACTAATCAAATTTGGTGCATTGGTTGCTCTGAGAAACTATTTCCGATTTCCCATGTATTTCGATAGGAGCCCCCAAGCTCAATGTTCCCCCTAAGTTCGAGCTTGAATAATATACTTGTTGGCAAGATACGTTTGTAAACGTGTGATCGTCGCCTAATGAGCTAGAGCACTGGCGTACTGAGCTCAACGGCAGAGGATATGTTTGCAAAGCGTCTTGGGAAGGAATAGGAGAAAAGAAAGGGAGAAGGCTGGTATGTTATTCAGAAGCATGTCTGGTTGGCTAAAAATTACTAAATGCGTTGGTCGTCATACCACCTTCCGTTCCATCAGCATAATTTCTATTTCATTCCGCTAGTATTGTGCTATTATTGTCAATCAATCGAGATTAGAACACCGGTGTCATGACATTGTATTCCGTCGCCTTCCTTCAAGCCACTGGACTCCATGCACGGCTATAGTGTGACCTCAACGGGATGGACATGTACATACGCACCTCCTAATCTTATCATCATCATTCATCGCTCTTTTTATCCCCTCCCCCCTTCCCCAGTGTAGAGTAGCAGGCCAGAGCAAACTGACGCTCAAGCCGACCTCTCTGCCTTTCTTCAAATAAACCTCTCTCTCTCTCTTGTAGTCCGTCGCAATTATTTATCGCCATCACTTCAGAATCATCTCATCGTCGTCATGCCATCGTCAAATCAAATCAAATCAGTTTATTATTATTATTACATCGTATGTTAATGACAGCATATAAAATATACAGATGAGGGTCCCAAAGTACAAGACTGCAACGGGACCCTCGATGAAGGTTACAAATAAAATAATACAAGGATTAGCAGCAGTGCGAACCAATGGAACAAATTTATGAAGTAAAAAATAACATTAGGCATAAATGAATGCCTAATGTTATGCCTTCAATGCCTGCAATGTAACGTTATATGCCTTCGTCGTTCTATCGACATCATTCCTACCTCGTAATTCCATCGTCGTCACAGCATGCACCGTCGGCCTGCGGTCCTTGTTCTACCATCGGGAGGTAACATTGGCGAGCGATGGTCATAACAAAGCGGGTCAATCAGGGAGACAGTGCATGGCCGCATATAGCCGAATCACTTGAAACATCAGGGGAAACACTACGGATTCTAAATAAAGGTGTCTTAGCTAACACAATGTGTCGCTTCTTGTTCGCTAGATCGTGTGAATGTTAATCGCATTAACTTCGATAGTCATCTTAACATCGGTTCTACAGGAATTCTTTCGTCTTCGCGACACTAATGAACTCTTGTCCACATTGTTCCCAGCCTATTAACACCTCGAATTCCTAGAGGTGATCGTGCTAAGGCATGTGACGGACGACCCGAAGTTTGACGGAGGTAGCGGTATGATTTCGACAGCGGCGCCGCCTATCGACCAGGAGAAACGCATTTGGGTGGGTGGGAATAGCGGCAAAAGGCACACTTCAAGAGTTGCTAGACATCACAGATTTGAATCAACCTGACAAAGAGTTAGAAATATATATGCATTGCAGTCGTGCTAAAGAAATTGAAAACTATTGGATTGGTGTGAGACTCGCTGCAAAAACATTCATTAGACTGTCTCAGGTACCCGAGCTATCCTTAACGGGAATCAATGAGATGAGTTTCGATAGAGCTCGTTACATTTTTCAAGAGCGGAAGACGTGCCTAGTGGCGGAGTCGACTGCAATATTTTGTTGCTGCAGAAAAATATCTAGATTTTCGGCGTGATCATTTTAACGGAAAAACAAAAATTAAATAAGTTTTCAAGAAGTACTTAGAGTACATTGATAAAATTGTAGCAATAAATTCTGTAATAACTTTTAATAATAAACTTTTTTGTGTCCTAAGGCACAGGGCAACTTACTACTGGTCTCCATTAATTTTCTTCGTTATATTTTCAAGCGAGTTGAACATTCTGCCATAGGTTAGGTCACAATTAGCCCAACTAATTAAACTGAGACTTTCAAGTGTATATTGTTCTTAGACAAATACTTTAAGTCTACGCGGATGCTGCAAAATTTCTCAACATTGGGGAAGGGAATATGAAAAACAAAATAGAAATGCAGAGCACTTTATTGCCTCAGTAAAATTTTATTTTGAATGCTATTTCCACTCGTTAAGTGGCTCGACCTTCGTGTTCGCAGCCTTGTATATGCTTTTGTAGCACTAGGTGCGTTGTCTGCGAATTTACGTGAATAAGCAAGCAGATCATACTTTAATCTGGTGGAGAAAAAAAAACAAACAAGCAAAGCCTACGTTGTAGATGCACTGTACTGAAACACAATTAGACAGAGTCTAAATTTGCATATATTTCTAAGCAAGGATGCCTAAATTGTGGATTGAAAAATTGACATCATTATAATGAAGCCGAATAAAGCAATAAGAATGGCATGTTCCGCGTGAAAATATGATGAGCGTTAGCCTTGTGGGTCAACAATTTCTGTTTAATGAAAAAAAAAAGCTTCTAGTGGCCATGTATTATCCATGTATTATTTCGGAAAGCCAGTAACCAGCGTATCTAAATTTACATTCGCGCCAAAATTATTGGCTCGAGTTCTATCACTGTAGGTACATCCGAATGACTATATGAGATTCAAAAGTGAGATTAAATGGCGGGCGGCGGCGTGTACGGTAGTGTTCACCTATGCCTTCGCTATAGTATGTTGCCGCACACTTTAAAGCACGAGCATGGTGATCAACCGATGTGCTTTTCTACAACTTCATCCCTAAATGTAAGCCGGGGTTCTGCCACTCCCGGTGGTTGTTGCCTGCCTGATCCCTCCCTATTTTCCTAACTGTCCATTGTATGGTTTGTTTTCATACCAAATATTCACATAATAATGTGGGTGTTCGGCTAGTAATGAAATGTTTATTTCTCTCACAGTTAAATTATCAAGTAACCAGAAAGAAGGGATGCAGGGCAAAAACCTGCTATGATGCAGCTTGAAGACCGCCCGGCGGCCGTTGATCACATGACAGTATCTTCACAATAATCGAGAACGCGAGTTAGCTTCGTAAAGGCAAAAGGGCTAATGGGTCGAACAGAACCGGGCCGGCCAAAGAATGGTACTTTCGGGCTCGGGCCAGGCCCGGACCTGAAAAACCGGCCCCTGCAGTGCTCTACTTCAGATAGTCTGATCAGCAGATTCTCATACTGTCACGTAGTAGTGACGCTGAAGTAAACAGTCGTAAAACTTTGTGTGACGAAACTGATTCTTTATTGGGCGAACATGTGCCCACAAAAGCAAGCTACACTCGAAGCACAACGAAAGCGGTGAACACAGTCGGCGATCGTCGAAATCTGATCAGCGGCGAAACGCGTCGGCTTTTATACATGAGTCATCGAAGGCCCCAGAATAATCCCTGGTACCCGCATCTCTTCCAGAAAGATCTAGATAATTCGCGTCACTCATACAATTAGATTACATGAGCGTCGGGGACATAAGACAACGGATAGAAGCATCGATAACGTTCGAGAAAATTCCGATACATGCAGGCGCGTCCTGTGCCAAGCGATAACGTTTAACATTTGTTAGCCGGTGAAAAGCGGTCACCGGTGAAAGATAAACATGTATACATGTCAATACCCTCCGCTTAAAAAGCATCGTCCCGATACTACAAACAAAAAACGAAAACAAAACCACGCGTACAGAGAGAGAGAGAAAAAAAAACAATAACAAAGTAACAAAGTACCGAAGTTCGTCAGCGGACGTAGAAAGGCTTAAGACGCACCACGTATTTGACGTCAGGTCGTGCCCGGCGCCGCTGTGATTGCGAAATGCCGTCTGGCACGACCTCATAGTCCAGTGTGCCAATACGTCGGATGGTCTTATATGGTCCGAAATAGCGACGTAACAGTTTCTCGCTAAGTACTCGTCGGCGTATCGGAGTTCAGACCCAAACACGGTCGCCGGGCTCGTACTCGACGTAACGTCGTCGAAGATTGTAGTGTCGGCTGTCGGTCCTCTGCTGGTTCTTGATGCGCAGGCGGGCGAGCTGTCGGCCTTCTTCGGCACGCTGCAAATAGCTGGCAACGTCGAGATTTTCTTCGTCGGTGACGTCCGGTAGCATGGCTTCAAGCATCGTTGCCGGGTTCCTTCCATAGACCAGGTTGAACGGCGCCACGTGGGTCTTTTCTTGCACGGCCGTGTTGCATGCGAAGGTCACGTGCGGAAGGATGGCATCCCACGTCTTGTGCTCGACGTTGACGTACGTTTCCAGCATGTCGGCGATGGTCTTATTTAGGCGCTTGGGGAGGCCATTCGTCTGCGGGTGGTAGGCGGTGGTTCGGCGATGGCTTGTGCGGCTGTATCGCTGGATGTCTTGAGTTAGTTCTGCCGTAAAGGCTGTACCTCTGTCGGTGCTGAGGACTTCTGGGGCGCCGTGACGCAGGAGGGTGTTCTCAACGAAAAATTGGGCTACCTCGGCGGCACTGCCTTTGGGCAAGTCTTTTGTTTCGGCGTAGCGCGTGAGGTAGTCCGTAAATACGAGGATCCATTTATTCCCGGACGTCAACGTCAGGAAAGGCCCCAGTATGACCATCCCGATCATCTGGAACAGTCGGCGAGGTGGCTCGATCGGCTGTAGAAGTCCGGCTGGCCTTGTCGGCGGTGTTTTGCGTCGCTGACAGTCTTGGCATGTCCTTACGTAATGGGCGACGTCGGCAGAGGGGCGAGGCCAGTAGTATTTTTCTTGGATCCTCGCGAGCGTGCGGGAAAAACTGAGGTGTCCAGCCGTTGGGTCGTCATGGAGAGCTTGCAGAACCTCTCGACGCAATGCTGAGGGTACCACGAGGAGGTAGTTGGCTCGAACTGTCGAGAAGTTCGTCTTTAAGGGAATGTCGTTTTGCAAGAAAAACGATGCCAATCCTCGCCTGAACACCTTGGGCACAATGACGGTCTTGCCTTCCAGGCAGTCCACAAGGCTCCTTAGTTCCGGGTCAGCTCGCTGTTGTTGGGTCCCAAGAAAGTGTCGTCATCCTGGTCGTCCTGTGGAGGCGGTTCAACGGGGCTCGAGACAAGCAGTCGGACTTGAGGCCCGGACTTGTAAACGACGGTGATGTCGAATGCTTGAAGTCTCAGACTCCATTTTGTGAGGCGTCCTGAAGGATCCTTCAAGTTAGCTAGCCAACACAAGGCGTGGTGGTCGCTCACAACTTTGAAGGGCCTGCCATAGAGGTAGGGGCGAAACTTTGATGTAGCCCAGATGATGGCGAGGCATTCCTTTTCGGTTGTGGAATAATTTGTTTCCGCCTTCGACAGCGACCGGCTAGCGTAACTTACAACCCTTACTAGTCCGTCAGTCCTCTGCACAAGCACAGCGCTGAGTCCTACACTGATTGCGTCGGTGTGCACTTCGGTATCGGCTTTTCGTCGAAATGTGCAAGTATTGGCGGCGATTGCAGGCGTCACTTCAGTTCTTCAAATGCTTCGACTTGCGGCGTCTCCCACTTGAACTCGACGTCGGCCTTCGTGAGGTACGTCAGTGGCTCAGCGATCCGTGAAAAGTCCTTCACGAAGCGCCTGTAATAGGCGCACAGTCCAAGAAATCTACGGACTGCCTTCTTGTCGGCGGGCGGAGGAAAGTCAGCGATGGCCGTAGTTTTCTGTGGGTCAGGGCAAACTCCACACTTATTGATGACGTGGCCCAAAAAAAAGAGCTCCTCGTATGCGAAGCGGTACTTGTCTGGCTTTAACGCGAGTCCGGAGGTCTTGATAACTTGAAGAACTGTTTGAAGGCGCCGGCGGTTTTCCTCGAAGCTTGAGGCAAACAACGACGTCGTCCAAATAGACGAGGCAAGTCTGCCACTTCAAGCCTGCCAGTACATTATCCATGATGCGTTGGAAAGTCGCAGGTGCCCAGCAAAGACCAAACGACATGACCTTGAACTCGAACAGTCCGTCTGGTGTAATAAAGGCAGTCTTCTCCCGGTCCCTCTCGTCGACTTCGACTTGCCAGTAGCCGGTTTTGAGGTCCATTGACGAAAAGTACTTTGCGTTGTAGAGTCGATCCAAGGCGTCGTCAATACGTGGGAGAGGATATACGTCCTTCTTCGTGATTTTATTGAGGCGACAATAATCGGTGCAGAAACGTAACGTTCCATCCTTCTTCTTTACTAACACCACGGGGGACGCCCACGGACTCTTGGATGGCTGGATGATGTCGTCGCGTAGCATTTCGTCGACTTGATGCCTTATGGCCTCGCGTTCGCCCGCCGAAACTCGGTACGGGCTCTGACCGAGTGGGCGAACATATTCGTCGGTTATGATGCGGTGCTTGGCGACAGGGGTTTGTCGAACTTTTGACGACGACGAGAAGCAGTCCTTGTATTGCAGGAGCAGAGCTTTTAGATATTCTTTCTTATGATTGGGAAGGTTCTGATTGACGTCGAAAGTTGGTTCATATATTACAGTCATCGTTGCAGGTGCACTAGAATCCGTGAAGGCGAAAGCAGGGCTGGATTGTACTATTTCGTCGTTGTAGGCGACCGTGGTGCCTTTGTTAATGTGCTTGTATTCGTGGCTGAAGTTCGTGAGCATCACTCTTGCTTTCCCTTCATGTAGCTCAGCTATGCCTCTAGCGACGCAAATTTCATGGTCATGCAGTAAGTGATGATCGCCCTCGATGACAGCCTCCATGTCTGTAGGCACTTCGGTACCGATGGAAATCATTACGCTGGAACGAGGCGGAACGGTGACTTGTTCTTCTAGCACATTCAAGGCATGGTAACTGGTGTTTGTATCCGGTGGTATCGCGTTGTACGTTGAAAGCGTTATCGATTTGGACCTTAAGTCGATGACTGCATCGTGTTGGTTTAGAAAGTCCATGCCTAGGATAACATCCCTGGAGCCGTGCTGCAGGATTACGAAGCTCGCCGGGTAAGTGCGGTGATTTACCGTGACTCGCGCTGTGAAGATTCCAGCCGGCGTTATTAGGTGGCCTCCCGCTGTTCGGATATCGGGTCCTTGCCAGGCCGTTTTCACCTTCTTCAACTTGGCGGCGAACTCGCCACTGAAAACGGAATAGTCGGCTTCAGTGTCGACGAGAGCGGTGACGTTATGACCATCCAATAGCACGTCTAGATCGGTAGACCATCGTCTGGCGTTACGGTTAAGTCGTGGCGTCGGATCACGGCTGCGTCGGCTTGCTCCGCTGCCGCTACGTCGCGTTGGTAGGTCTACTTTCGGCGGTGAAGTGTTGTCGTCAAGGCTCTTGCCAGGCGCTAATATTATACGTCGCCATGATGATTCGCGCATTTAGTTCGTCGGCGGCGGAGTATCTTCAGCATTGCGTCGTACAGCAACCGCACCTCCATCGGTTGCTGCCTTTAGTTTCCCGAGTAAGGGCTAAGAGATCGGCCCCGGGTTGGGCCGGCATATAGCCGGCGATTCAGGGAGATGTAGCAGCCTGGTGACGGCGAGCGTGAGGGTCGTCGTAATTGCCACTGGGCTCTGGCGAGGTAGTCGGCGATGTCACGTGGCCGCTCGCCAAGCTGTGGACGTGGCGCGTTGACGGCGAACCCTTGCAGGCCCACAAAAGCAAGCTACACCCGAAGCACAACGAAAGCGGCGAACACAGACGGCGATCGTCGAAATCTGATCAGCGGCGAAACGCGTCGGCTTTTATACATGAGTCATCGAAGGTCCCAGAATAATCCCTGGTACCTGCGTATCTTCCAGAAAGTTATAGATAATTCGCGTTGCTCATCCAATCAGATGACATGAGCGTCGGTGACAAGAGACAACGGATAGAAGCATCGATAACGTTCCAGAAACTTCCGATACCTGCAGGCGCGTCCTGTGCCTAACGATTTTTTTTATTTCGAAAGCTTGCCCTTAGGCATAATACAAAACATATCAAAAATACACGAACCAGACTTGATTCATGTAAAAAATCCAGAAGTGAACGATGATACGGTCCATGAATCCAACGTTCAAGGTCGGGTGGGCGGCCAGGCCGAAGGCCTGTTGCCCGTAGGTGGCGGAGACGGCTTAGGTGAAGTCCTGAGCACGTCCATAATAGGTGTGTCACTGTCACATTTTGAATCGTAGTGTCACAAAATGGGCACGATGTATCATAGGGACCGTGGTACTGTTGTGCCCAGAGAGCGGTCACAGACGGGGTGAGTGCGACCCCGACACGCAGCCTCCGTAACGTAACCTCCTCTCGGCGGGTTAACCCACCAGGGAGGTCTGACCCACACGGAGGTATAAGAGCTCGTGTGGTACGTCGGAGGTTTTCTTTTTCCCGGAGCAGTTGTCCGCAAGCGTCTTCAGGAAAATGCGGAAGTGGGTACGTTATGTTGTCAGGGTGGGTTGCCAAATCTGCTTCAAGTAGACCCGGCAGGGCTGCTCGAGGCACCCACTGAACGCGTATCACTAAATTCGTAGTGGCAGCAATACGGTGAATGCTATCCGAGAGAAGAGAGGACCGAGATACCCTACGTAGGTCGTAGATGGCTTGAATCGAGTCCGTGCTGAATGATGAGCTGAGAATATCGAGCAGCTTGAACAAGGGGGAGCAACGCGGCCAAGGCATCCCGTATGGCGGCAAGCTCGGCAAGATAAGCCGGCGGTGCAGGATTGGCAACACACGAGCACGTCTGGCCTGCCTCTGGTATCAATGGGCACACGAGAGCAGTGTGAATCGTGGTACCATTAACACTGGCGTCAGTGTATGCTACGAGAGCCGAATCGTCTTGATTATCATCGGTGCGACGAAGTCGGGAAACTTGAGCGTTCGCCTGGCGAGGAACCGGGCTATGCAGACGACCAAGAGGCTTATTGTCACTTAATTGTACCCTGTTCCAAGGAGCTACATCGGATGTCGTAGAAGCTGGGTTGTCTATTTCATGTCCCATGTACCGGGCAAGTGCAGCAGCCGAGCATAGCTTCGATGGCTTAAGGGCACGCGCACATCGACGCTGGTGCACCAGTTCGTCAAGAGTGTTCAGTTGGGACTCGGCCTGTAAGGTTGGCAGCGGAGTTAGACGTGGCAGTCCCGTTATGGCACTCATTGCTTCATGATTACCGGCCTCAAGGCGAGCCCATTCTGTTTTCGTGAAGTGTTGAAACTGGGCTCCGTAGACGAGTCGTGGTTGCAGTACGGAACGCACAAGCAGGCGGGCCATGTCAGTGCGCGCTCCGCCAGATTTCTTCGCAATCCGACGTATCAACTGTATCGTTTCTGCGGTTTGTTGCTTTGCCTTCTTGACCCATGGTCCCGCAGATCCGGAGGCATCCATTTCAAGGCCGAGTACACGGAGAGTTGAAGCCTCGTGTAGCGGCTGCTGATCCAGATTTAACAGAAGAGGCCGGAGTGCCAGTAGACGGCGCCCATACTTGTTCGCTACTGATATGTACGTTGTCTTGTCCTTGGAAATTTCAAGCCCTATCTGAGCACACCAGTTGTGTGTTACGTTCAGGGCCTCTTGAAGCGCTTGTTCTTGTCGGCAGATTTCAGGATGAACTGACCAAACGGTGATGTCATCTGCATACATTACGTATTGTGCGTTACGTATCGTCGCTAGCTTCCAAGCTAGAGGAAGGAGGGAGATGTTGAAAAGGACTGGTGCGAGCACAGATCCCTGTGGGACACCCCGATGTGCGACAAAATGGCCTGCTGCGTGGCCAGCCAGGCGAATGGAGAAAGTGCGAGCATGCAGGAAGGCTTGGACGAATGAGCAGACACGGCTGGGGAAATGAAGCCAATGGAGAATTCGAACAATTGCTTCGTGACTCACATGGTCATACGCTTTGCGGATGTCCATTGCCAAAATACTGCGAATTCTTCGGGAGCGACCTCCGATGAGAACCATAGAAGAAAGGCACTCAAGGCCATCCTCGGTGCCCAGATGAGGACGGAACCCAATTTGGCCAGGATGGTACCAAGAGTATCGCTCGAGCCACCATGTAATACGTGTCGCAAGCATACGCTCCATCAGCTTGCCTAACGTTGAGGTTAGCGCTATTGGGCGCATATACGCGATATTGTCCGGGGGCTTTCCGGGTTTGGGAATAGGGACCATTTCTGCATGACGCCAAGAATCAGGAATGGCTCCTGTAGCCCAAGCTTCGTTTATGGCACCCAACAGCACATCGAGAACCTTGCCTTCCGTGTTTTTATACAGTTCATATGGTATGCCATCCGGCCCTGGTGCTTTGCCTGGCTTCGAAAGGTCTATTGCCGCTAAAAATTCCGCCATAGTGAAGTCAGCTTGTATACCCTCGATATCGGCGAGCGTAGGGGGCGTGCCTGCGTCCGTGGGAAGGCTGTTTTGAACAACGAACGGAGGCGGTGCTGTGTCCAAAGCAGGAAAAAAGGTGTGGGCGACCGTTTCGGCGAATAATGCTGGTGTCTGGCCAGATGCTAACAGCGCGCAGGCTGCAGGTTCTGGAGGCCGCCGGCCGCGTTCCATTACACGGAAGGTGCGCCAAATAGAGGCATTGGACGACGAAGGGCCGAGGGAAGAGCACCAGTCTATCCAGCGGCCACGTTCTAAGCGGTGTTCATGGCGCCGAGCTACTGCAGTAAGACGTTGGGCCTCCAACCGGAGGGAATTTGATGAAGGGTGACGTTCTGATGCAAGTTCTGCTTGGCGGCGCGACGCCCAGAGACGCAGAAGTTGCAAATCTGGAGTGGTTCGCAATTCATCCACCCACGAAGTACGGGTTGCTTGAACTAGTGCCGCACTAAGACAATGGGACGGGTCCTGCATGAAGCTGGATACATTGCTTTCCGATACCGCCCTATATCTATCCCAGTCCACCACGCGGCACAGCCGGCGAAGGCGGCCTGTTCCGCCCGAAGGTAAACCAAGGTGAATCGGATGATGGTCACTTCCCCAGCAGTCGGGTTCACATGACCACGAGACGGTGGTCCTTCCTAGCCACCAAGACAGGTCCGGTGAGTGTGGCGGCGCGCGAGGGTGGTCCCACCGACGAGTAGGCACTGACACATTGTTAAGCAGCGTGAATTGGGCGTCCTCAAATGTGTCCAGCACACACGTACCACGCGCACTGGAAATGGCGTAACCCCATGTGGTATGGGGCGCGTTAAAATCCCCTGCTACCATAATGGGGCAACCAGGATGTTTCTGTCGTAGGTGCGCCAACCAGCCGAGGCACAACCGAGTCGCACGACCACTATAGGGGCGTGCATAGTATGTAACGATGATAACGTCTGTGCGTTGGAGACGAACCAATACGGCCACGACTTCTTGCCATAAAGTGCACCACCGTGAAAGATCAACACGGGTCTGATAAAGGGTGGATCGTACATAAACGGCAGCCTTTCCTGGAAGGACATCAGGCGTAGCACTCCTACGGTCCAGCATTGAAGGCGATGAGTATGCCACATATCCTGAAATGGGTGGCAGGGGTGCTATGCAGGATGCGCCGAGTTTCTCGTTCGTACGAGTTTCACCCGAGTTTGCTCGATGGCAGTCAGTGAACGGAGATAGCAAGGAACGTGCAAGAACAGCAGGCAAAAAGAAATGTCGAGATAAAGCCGCGCATGACAACATGAGCGCACCCTGCGCGGCACAGTGATTCCGTGCTTCAAGCACAGAAGACTGCGCAGCAAAACGCGCCAGCGCCGCGTATTGTTATCAACGTATTATCACCATTTAGCAATACCGTGACTGTACCGATGTCTATCTGCACACTTGCCGTGAGCCACTTGCCACGCCTTTGTAGGGCGCGTAAAGGGCGTGCCTCCCTTTTCGAGCATTATCTTTCTATCCTACGTCGAATACGAACAGGGCACATGCGGTGCATTGTTGCGCCTACACTTTCCCTCAATCGATGACGTTCAAATACAAAAAATAAAATAAGAAACATTTTATTTCTTGAAGTATCTGGTTTTCGTTTGGAATGCTATAAATGTTTGATGACAGAGATCGAGACAAATATTAAATTTTGCACTTTTTTGCCGCGAGTGGCGACAGTGAGGCGAAAGCTTACAAGCGGATACATTTTAGAGCGTCGCACGCACGAGGGAGTTCATACGGTGAGCAGTCGCCAGGGGCACTGCAGTGCTATCCTTGATAGGGTGCCTTGATGCCCGCGCGCATCGAGGCACTCTAATCATTGATAAAGTCAGTCATGACAGTGATCTTTTCATTTCCTGACTATTAGGGGAATGGCCACGCAGCGCTGCGGCATAGTTGTTCAGCGCAGGTGCTTCACTTAGGCGGCTATTAAGGCCGCCGCTTTACCAACTGAAACGACGGGAGCAACGGTTGTCACTGCAAAATGACTGTGCGGTATTCTAGGGTCCGTAGTGACGCAACACAGTGAAAGTGCACCAGTTTATCTGCGTGCGCGAAGCCTCCGCGATGCATTGCAAAGAAGAGTGCGCTGCCCAGTGACACAATTCATCGCTTGTCATCGCTTGCCCAGTGAAGGTGCCTCCGTTCGCATGTATACGCAGAGTTGTTCTCTCCAATGTGCTTGCCGATTGTCTCTGCTGCTGAGCTAACAGCGATCGCAGATAGATATAGTAACGACAGCGCAGCAATCGCATTTTGGCGGGTGATGGCTCCTGTGTGCAGTTAGGAAATTAAACTTCAAACGCAGGAAGGGGTTGCAACTATTTAGTGTGCCGTGCTTGTGATGAAGAAATGCCATCGCAATGGGTTTAAAAAAGCGAGCGTTTCTCGGCGCTGACCGTGTTTGCGACACTGCAGATCCGATACACCACCATGACAGAGCAGCCATCTCAAACAACAGCTGCGATACCTTCACGTTGGAAAACACTACGCACTGCTCAGCATCGTCATCCACCACGGCGCATCGACACCTTGCAAGCAGCTACAGTGTCGTTCCGATAATTATTTGCTGTGCGCTACGTCGCTACAATGCAGACAATGAACCATGTTGTGGGGCCATCACAGCCTAAGAAGATAGATGCATGAGCCAGCGAAAGTCGCCGCTTTGTTTTTGATAGTGGTTCTCAGTTACAGTGCATCACTGATGACAGTGTGCTGTGCGTATTTTCTGTCTGCGGTCAAGATTGTTGATGCCTCTCAGTTCCGCACCACGTCACTGTTGCCGGAAAATAAGTTGGGCGTGGCCCAACCATGGCGGGCGCGCGCACAAGAGTTACATGCCTCGCGCGGGGCGTGACGTATGGTTTTGATTGACACGCGAACTCGGGCCAAACTCGTACATCGCGAAACCCCCCTCGAGTTGAACTCGGGAACATGGTGGCGGCAGCAGCAGCCTGTGTAATCGCATCCAGCGGCAGCAAGCGTCAATATGACCATCTGGAACCATTCACCTACATGTCCGACGTATAGTTTCAGCGTCATTTTTGCCTTTCCAAAACGTGAGTGCGCTGGCTGTGTGACGAGTTAGGCGAAGGCCGTCGTTTGCGGAGATAGGGTGGCGGGCAAATTATGCTTTGCCCAGGGTAGACTGGTTTGACTAAGCTGCGGAGGAATAGTTCATGCGATCGCTTCGGCTCTCTCCTGTTTCAAGCAAGCTCGTCCACCGCGCCCCAGCACCAGGCCAGGTCCGGCGTCGTCATCGGAGTACTGGAGCACCTGCGAGCGCCTGGGGTTCAACCCAGACCAACCAACCTGCGCAGGCGAAGTAGTCACATTATATTGGAAGACTCAGTATGGACGCCGGGCTGCCTTCCGGTGCCGAAATCAGTTTTGGCAGGTACACGGTACCGCTGCACGGCACGGGCAGAGAGGCGAAGGAAGTTACTGCGCCAACACGGACCGCCTCGGCCGTCCGAACGACCACCTGACCAGGCGCCAAATGATTTGACTCGCGTACTGCGTGAGCAAAAGCGTAGACATATGGATGTTGAAAGAGACCGTAGACTTGTTTCCTCTATCGGAGCACGCCATCGCCGACTCGTCCCTTGTGACCCCGGTAAGGTCACAAGGGACGAGCTGCTGGCGCAAGATCCACTCGGTGGCCCCGGGAAGACAGCGCAAATTGACGAGTGCCTTCTTCGCGGCGAGCAAAAGTGCAATCGAGGCCACCTAATGACGGGCGACAACATTCCGCCGAGCCGCCAAAACTACGGTGGTGTTAAAGATGGTGGCCCAGGGGTCTTCGGCATGGTCTGCGCGACCTGAGGGGTGCTGCTACTTTTCAAGGTCGACCGACGAAAGGCGGCAACGCTGGCGCCATTATTGCAGCCAATATTCAACCGGGGACCATTCATTGTGACGAATTGGCCGCATACAACTGTGTCCCAAATTCAGTGGATGCTAACGGGGCTATGCCTTAATCTGCATTGGGAGACAGTTAACCACAGCGTGCACTTTGTGGAAACCAACACGGGCGTTCACACGCGAAAAATATAAAGTTATTGTCAAAAAGTGAAGCGCCACCTCGTGAGCAGTGGGTACAGAGTAACTGCACTGATGCTGAAGTCCCGCCTGGGATGAGTGTGGTGGCACTCAACGGCCACGTGCGCTGCAAAGACCCTTTCTTGCGTTTGTTAGAAGCCACGGATCGCTGGGGCTACCCAGTATAAAGACTCTTTCCTACGGTTGTTAGAAGCCATCGCTCGGCGCTAGCCAGTATGAAGGTGCGTCACAATGTAAAAGAAAATAAAGCGTAGTTTTTTTATCCTTGCATGAGAGTTTTCCGACATTCCTGAGTGCTTACACGGTAAGCGCGCGGCAAACCACTTCTGCGCTAGCCGACGCTCCCTTCGTCTCGAAGCCTTACTTTAGCGCGAGCAAGGAGCGATCTGTTCAAAGCCCAGTGTAAAAATCGGGCGCACACCAATCTGCGCTCGGAAATGGGAGCGCAAGCACGTAGGGAGCCGCGCCAATTAAATCTAGAGGAAAGAGAAAGAGCAACGAGTGATCTGTTCAAAGCCCAGTGCGAAAACCAAGCGCACACCAATCTGTACTCGGAAATGCTAGCGCAAGCACGTAGCGAGCCGCGCCAATCCAATCCAGAGGAAGAAAGATGAGGGCGAGCGTGCCCTCGTGGTATAACGCGAAGCGATTAAACTACAAATTAGTCTAATACACATTCAGTGTACAATTTGTAAACTTAAATACACCTATACCCTACGGTAATGTGACTAATATCATTGTACAGTCAACCACAAAAGTTTGCGGACCACGCGAGCGCGTGGCCAAGAGCCTCTTCGCGACACTTCCGCTACGTCACCAGCGATCGACAGCAGCGCTACGTTGAAGACGCATCCCTCCTTAAATCTATGGCCTGTCTATTTTCGCACTGTGCGCAAATATTTTCTACCTATCTCTTTCAACGTGACGCGCTCTTTGTTAGCCAGGGCTACTTGCTTATATTTTGAGAGCAGAATATCAGTACAAGTAATCAGACAGCGTATTCTTCGGCTGTTATCAGTTCTATTTTCGCGTAGCCACGCTGTTTTTTTTTTTTTTTCGTGAGTGCGTGAGTGAGCGGTGAGGCAGCCATGGGACACAGATGCTTAGTCAGTAGGCAGAATTTTTCCGTTCCTCCCCCATCGCTAAGTGACAGTAGCGGCCGGGATTTGATCGCCTGCGCCCAGGTTTTGCTGCGCAAAGCCCGAACCACCGCGCTGCTATAGTGGTTACATTTAGAAAAATAAGAAATAATCGGGTGCGATGACTCTTTTTATAACCCTTTGCGACACGGCGTCCTCGTTTGGGGACTCGAACTTCGGAGGCGCGTCCCACGCCACGTGTTTCTCCAAATGACCTAAAACTCAGTGTGCACATTCGTGTCCGCTTCCTGATGGGACAACTAGCGGTCGGTTAACTTCATTGTCCTGCGTATTGCTGCAGATGATCACTTTGCTGGAGACACTACCATGTTAGACAATCGTTCGACGTGCCGCGTTCCAAGACCAACGTCAAGAGTATTTTTTTTCTCCGGTCGACACGAATACAACCGAAAAAGCAAGTGTGCATGCGTTTCGGGCCTAATAGTTGATTCTTTTTATGCAAGCATTGAAGCTGACGGATTTCAGAATAATTAGATAATGAGTTATACGCTAATTAATTTTTTTTACTGAAACTCGCACAAAACAGCACATTGCTTCGTCTTCTTTCTTAGAATGTAATAGTGAGCGTCTTGAAATGATGCCATGCGCATGTGACGCATTTGCAGACAGTGCATCATAATTCGTGTCTGAAGGGGATGAATTTATTCACAAGACATTTACAGAAGTGTCATGAAACATAGGTCTCTCAATGATCTAGTAGGAAGTGAAATGTCCGCCGTTTTCTAGCACCTTATTGATGCGTGTGGGCATCGACTCGTACACAGATTCAGTAATCTCCGGTCGACCGCGCAGGCTTTCCCATTCTTGTGCGATCGCTTGCCACAGCGTATCGGCCGTGCGGCCGCGGTTGGCTCGTGTGGACAGCCGTTTCTTCAACATGCCCCAGACATTTTCTATGGGATTCAAGTCGGCGCCACATGGAGGCCACTCAAGCTGGCAAACAGCATGTTCTTCTAGCAATTACTGGACGATACGTGCTTTATGGATCGGGCTGCGGTCGTGTTGAAAAAAATATCAGCCGTCGCTGAAGGGACCGTCCAGCACATACGGAACGAGGTGTCTAGTGATGACGTCGCAGTACCGTGACGCAGTGAAGGGCCCTTCCAGACGCACAAGGGGACCAAGGCCATCTTTGCTGATTGCTCCCCACACGCTCACGGAACACCGTCCACTGGATAGAACACTCTGTGTGTAATTAGGCAGATATCTGCAAGAAATAGCATACAATTGGGTTCCAGCGGCGCGTCTAAAAATGTTGTGATTCCTCTTGCGTATGAACTTTATAATGCTGTTATAGAGTTGCAATAGAAAACGTGCAAACATCATTAGATAGTACTGAAAGACCCACTGGCAGCTTTTAATTAGCTTCAGAGTAAGTAATGTTCAGAGTAATGTTTTCAACATAATACCACTACAGAAAAATCTCGTAATGTCCAAAAGCTCATTTTACGTGAAACATGTTGTGATGCAGAATTAGCTTCGTGAATTAACTGCCAATACGCTGTAAACACACCTGCAGTTTAGTGGACGCCAAACCCGCTTCCGTTGGTCCCAGCGCGTGGAAAAAGTTGACTCGTCGCTAAAGATGACATCGCCCCATTTCTCTGTTGTCCAATCTTTCATTGCTGTAGCGAACATGAGTCGTTCTTGTAGCTGGCTGTCTGAGAGGCAGGGCTTCTGTGCTGCTACGAAAGACTGCAGGCCAAGCTCACTCCGCCTCCTTCTTACAGTCTCAGACGATACCGTGAGCGAGAGCGCTTCACGGATATCCTCTGCACTTTGAAAAAGATCAGCCACGATGGCGGCCGTAATCAGGCGGTCCTCTTCCTCAGTCGTGGCCCTTGGACGCCCACTGCGCTCCATATCTGTGAATCTGTCATCGTCGCGGAAAGCTTGAATAATCCTATTCACGGCAGTCCGGCTCCTGTTGGTTCGGCGGCAGATTTCGCGCTGAGGTATTCCCTCTATAAATAAACGCACAATGTGCCTTCTTTCGTCAAGTGGAACACGCAGCGGCATCTTTCCAAATGGGCAATCACCACGTGGCCTGAAGCAAGTCTACTACGTTTTCAGGGACTGATGCGAAGATGCGCCTATGTGTGAAAGAAAATTTTCTATGCATGCGCTTTTTCTTTATTTTTGATGACAGTGAAACACCTCCCTACCCTTTCTCTCAAGACGCAGAAGCAGCAACGCTCATTGGACCAAGATGCTGCCAACCAAAGTGCGCCAGTAAACGTCGCGTAAAAAAATCGTCGCAGCGCTTCGTGAAACTTATCTACCCACTGGCACACCAGTCGACAAAGGTTGCAGTGATTGCTCCGATACTGCTATCAAGCCAGATATGTGGCGGTCTTATCGCAGACAGCGCTCTGCGTCAACACAACGAACTAACAATGTCATGCACGGGAATAAAAAATTAACAGGCAGGCGAGTACCAAGAGGGCTCATATCCGGGAGAGCGCCCCTGTCGCCGCTATGTGGCGTACCGCTAGGTGGCGCGGATAGGCAGTCTGGCACGCGCTCGCGTGGTCCGCAAACTTTTGTGGTTGACTGTACTAAATGCATTTATTTGATAACTTGCTTGTGCCTCTAATGCACTCGGTGGAACGACAAACAAGTGAAAGAATGCACGACCATGTACCGACCGTATGATCACGTGAGCCCCAGTTTGTCGACCGCCCATATGGCAACGCCCAAGGAATGATGGCCACCCAGAGTGAATCTAGATAAACCAGTGAAACTGGAGGTGTGCCGACGGACAAACTTTGTCTTGTTACCATTAGTTCTTTCATCTTGGGGCGTCGCCAGAGCTCGTGAAGATCCCGAGTTTCGCCAAACTCGGGGCCTCCTGCATAGCACCCCAGGGCGTTAGTTTCCTGAAGCAGTAGAGCCCAAACACGCAGTTTCCCATATCTGATACGCTGGCGCAGCTCTACGACCTTCCCGGCGATGCCGCGGCAGTTCCACTGTAAAATGCCTTCTGGCGCACTTGAAGACGTAGCAGCCATCACAGGTTGAGGTTGGCCACTAGAACCGAGGTGAGATGCTGGAGCTGCTGCGCAACGAAGCGCAAGAGTTCTTGGGATGAAAGAGACTGTGACATAGATGCTCGGTTAACCACGTTAGCAGGAATGGGCATCGACGTCGATTGTGATGCCCGCGCTCCGTCATGACGAAGCTGGAGCAGTGTACGGCGTTCCTTGAGACGCTGGATTTCCATTTCGAGAGTGGCGAGGCGAGCGTCGATCTGGAATTCTTCATTCTCCAAGGGAGGCGGCGTCTCTTCTATCGATTGTGGCGCCCGTTCCCGTTGTGGTCGCGAAATGGACGCCCTAACGGCTGCGCTATATGTAGGTTTGGCCGCATCACTTGTCGCTGTAGTTGCTGTTGTCACCTGGCTAGCGTCTTCTTCCAGCGATGCTAGAACGGCGTAACGGTTGTACACAGGGACTTGTTTCATCGATGGACCTTGAGAGGTGCTTGGTTGCTGCCGAGAGCGGCGTTGTCGAGCTTTCTTAGTAGCTTTCAACTTCGTAGGGCATGTCGGGGAAGTGATGTCATGATCATTTGTTTGGCATAGGCCGCAACGAAAGGATGCTGATGGGTCAGGCTCCATGTTGTCGTCCTTAGGTGGAAAGGGGCACGATGACTTCATGTGTCCCTGTTTAAAGCAGGAGTAGCAGTACACAACGGAGCGTTTGAATGGGCGCGGGCGCAATACGCAGCCGTAGTACAGGATACGTTCAGGTGGGGAATTAGGACCCTGAAGCGTGATTAGGCACGTACGACCGCTACCTAGGTAGCGAGCAGCGACGACCCTGTGCGTAGGACATGATAGTTCCTGCAGGAGCTTTTCAGGTGCTTCGTCATGGTCAACACCATTAACCACATAGCGCCTTAAATCAGTACCACTGGCGAGGTACGCCTGGACTGGAAGGACACATTCTTCTGAGACTTGGATCTGTTGCAGTTCTTGAAGCTTATAAACTAGTGCCATAGCAGGCACCCATACTGAGACGGTATTGGTAGGTTTGTGTAGGGCGAAACCTTGAAATCTGGGCTTCTCGAGGCAGGCATCCAGAGCCGCTTGAATGGTACGGTTGGGCAGAGTGGACATGTCGTATCTCGCACGAGGCTTGATAACCACTTTGTACCACGAGGTCGTTGGTGACACCGGAGGCGTATGTGTCGGTGGAGGGGGTAGGCCTTGCGATGAGCGAAGTCTTTTTGGCGCCGCTGGAGCTGCATTTCCATCCGCTGGAAGGCTACTAGGTTCCGTCATCCTTTTGGCCGAAGTGTGCGCCGTGACTGCAGGGCTGCTGTGCTCCGTGCTGGTGGTATCCATCCTCAGGTTACTTTCTTCGCACTTTTCACTCGTCCCCAAGATGGAGACGCTCCTGGCAAGAATGGCAGTTGCATCGGTAACGTTCCGGACCTTTGACACAGCGGACGACAGCTTCGATGCTCGGTGCCGAGGCGGCGAGTGCCGCGGGGGCACTCGCACGCGCACGGCCGCACTAGAACTCAGGCTGGACGCCGCAGCAGGAGGGTGTAGATGCCGACGAGCTTTGTAAATAGGCGCCAGTAGTGATTATGACCGCCAAAGCGGTCCACAAGAACAGCGTTCCAGTGGCAGGGAAAACACCCACAAACAGGGCGAAAATCGGGAACTACGGAAAATACGTCGACGACAGTTGTGCGCGTTGTTTGTGTGACCGCACAACCGCTGTCAAAACGCTGGCTACGTGACGAACGGCTAGACGACGTTGTCGACACTCGTGCCTAGCGATTCCATTCAACATTTGTTAGCCGGTGAAAAGCGGTCGCCGGTGAAAGATAAACAAGTATACATGTCAATATGATTATGACAGATTGAGTAAAACAATTTAAGACGTAGCCTGCTTCCCTGTTCAAGCAAAAGGATCCAGTCAAGTTATTTTTTCCTCTTACACTTAGAAAGTGGTTGTATATCCCCAGGTCGAACAGTGTCGTGACGGATTGGACTTTTCTAGAGCATTAATATGCAAAAAAATTTATTCTTGGGCTTTACGTGCCAAAACCACGATCTGATTATGAGGCACGCCGTGGTGGGGGACTCCGGATTACTTTAGTCCACCTGGGGTTCTTTAACGTTCACCCAATGCTACATTGATATGCACATCAGAAACCGCATTCAACACAGGGCATGCCTACACCAACATTGGTAAATTTGTTTTTTACGCTGCTATTTTACGTTATACTTATGTGTTTTAAACTTTGTTGCAAGAAGTGAAGGGCATGCCCGGCATTTATAACTACGGTATTAACATGTTATGACCAAGAGTCATCCTCTGACAGCATAAGACCTAAATATTTCACTGCTGAATTATTTTTTTACTTCAACTGGCCACTTAACAAATACTTATATCTGATTTTGTAACATTTTTGTAGTGAAGCTAATGTCTGCATAATTATTTATGTTTAGGGCCATGCTATCAGTGACACCATTTTTATACGCGCTTCAAGTCGGCCGCCAATACAAACAATGACTCATTAGATGCCCTTGCACACAGTACAGAATCATCCACAAAAATTGTATCCCGGTTCAATAATATCACACATATTGCTAATAAAAAACCTTGCACTCGGCCGCGCAACGCTTGAAACAGCGAAGCTGTGTGATCGTAGCCCAGCATTTTCCAGAAGTGCGCGCGAACTTTTCATCTTATTAGTCATGTAGACGATAATTTCTTTTCGCGCGTCTCGGACTTACGGCCGACACTGCGCGTTGCACAGCGCAGCTTGCAACACCGTTCCAGGAGACCCGCTCCGTGAAGGCGTCGCTCTCTCTCGCTCTCATAGCACTCAAAACCTCTTCACCTCGCAGAGCACGAGCGTACAAACGCGCCAGCTGTGGACGAATACGACGACGCTCGAACGCAATCATATGGTTAGCATCAATGCATGTTCTGGCAGCGTGGCCGTATAGCCTAGTGGTTCCGACGCTCGCTTTGGGACCGGAGGTACGCGGGCTCGAAGCCCACCTCGGCAAGAAAGTTTATTTTGTTTCTTGGCAGTTTCTTGATACGCACCACAAATTACGGCTGGCTTAAACAGCTTCGCTGTCAAAAAGTGCATATGGAAGCTGCACTACGCTGCACACGCTAGCACAACGCTGAAAGACGAAGCACGTAACTGACACACTAATACAACGCGCAAGACAAAGCACGTAACTGAATCGTCACCGAGTCAAATCAGCGCGTACAGCGCGTCGTAATTGCAGCCTCCGCGATCAACTTCAGAAACATTTTCAGAGCTAATTGCGGAGGCCACGCTCCGCTGTGCTGAGTACGGTGAACGCCACCTAGGTGGCGTTGGTAGTGCTTCTTGATGCCAGCGTCCCTTCGAATGCTGGCATCGAGGCGTCGTAGTGCTGAGACCACCGAAGCGTTCACTGTCGGTGCGCGTTAGTGTCATAATGCAGTACTTCTCTTTTCTGCTCGTAGGCGGCGGCACCGCCCCGAGCAAGAGCGCGGGTACACGGAGGAGTGTTAGATATATAAGGCGCGTCTGTGTAGCTCTCTGCAAATGCGTTTGTGGCGCAATGGGTTAAACGCTCGGCGATCTATCGTCAAAAAAAAAGGAAACGAAGAAATTCGGCAGGCACATTTCAAACTGTTTACGTGTGGGTATGCGAAAGCGATATATTCCCTTTGGTGCAGTGTTGTACGGAACGGCGTTCCAGGAACTAGTTCCTTTTGGGAGGAACGGAGGAATGCCACCATTGCTTTAAGGGCCGGTGGAACTGTAACGGTAACTTGTTATTTTTACGAAGGAATGGCAGAGGGAACGGCGTTCCTTCTGTAAACCTTCCACGGCACTAAACAGGTGCACCGACGCACGCACGTAGGCAGCACATCATGCAAGGCGCAAAGAACTACCGCTTGTCTGTCACTTGACTACTGTGCATTTTCTTTCGCGAATTCTGCAGTATATTTTTTTATGACTAGGCTTCAAGATTGTCACGTGACGCTCCCTTCTGTAGTTTCTTTCCGCCATGGCGGCCTGTCGGACACTAACATCGATATGTAACTCTTGCCGAGTTCAAACAAGGGTCTTTACTAAATTGAGAATATATATAGGACATTTCTTTTTCTACTCATACTGAAATATTGAATCAGCATTAATTAAACGCCTAAGTGTTGTTCCTTTCGATGCGGTTTCTTTTGCAAACATTGAGGTATATCCTGCTGATACCCCTTGTACAATACATTGCACATTGCCTCCCACTTGTTTTCGAAATTCACTCGGAAGTGATTACGCAAAATATTCACTCTGGGTTTGAAGTACGATGCATGTGTAACTACTGTAAAGAAGTGGTTTACTCATATTCTTGTCATCCGCTTTCGAGAAATTTGACAATAAATTGGTCTAGATCTCTGTGTCGTCCCACACGGCCGAAAGACGTTGAGGCGTATTTCGAAGTCACCGAGATTTCATGAAAATACCGGACGCGGCAGCAATATGGCAATGTACTACACGTAGTTCCATCTTCATCTCAGCGTTTAAACAATGAAATGCAGTTTTTACCGCAGCTAACATGAGGAGATGATAGAGACAGTCATTTTTTTCACGTACACGGAGACGGAGCTTTTGGCATCTATCAGATACCGGCTCAGCCGGGTCTGGAGAACGTGCTCCATAAGCTTGCCCACGCAGGACGTAAGGGATATGGGACGGAGATTATCGGGTCGAAGTGGTTTGCCTGATTTGGCAATGAAAACTACCTTAGCGTCCTTTACTTGGGGTTGGGAGGGTGCCGCGCACCCAGCATTCATTGAAGTAGTCGGTTAGGGCTGTGATGGAGGGGGAATCGAGGTTGCGTAGTGCCTTGTTGTGCACTCCGTCGGGACCGGGAGCTGAGGACGTATTCAGGCGCTGAAGTTCTGCCCTAACTTTTGCCTCTCTGATGGTTTTGTCGAGGAGGTCGTTGGGGGAGCCTGTATAGTGGGTGGTCTCCGGGGGGATATGCGGGGAAGTGTAGACCACGAAGCGTCTGGAGGAGTTCCTGCGGGGAGGCTTCGGATGCGTCTATGAGCTTCGTCATGATCTGTGTCTGGTGTGTCTTGGACTGAGTCGAATCAATGAGATGGTGGAATAGGTTCCATGTCTGGGTCAGGCTCATGTTGTGCTCCAGCCTGTTACAGAGGGATCCCCAATTTTGGCGAGAGAGAGTCGCAGCATGCGTCTCAGTCTCCTTGTTGAGTTGGGTCAGCCGGCGTCTGAATGTTGTATTCCAGCGCTGGCGCTGCCACCTCCGCTCGAGTCCCGCCTTAGCTTTCCAGAGCTGCAGGAGATGGGAATCCATCGCGTCCGCAGGGCAGTCCTCTGGGAGGGGGCGAGTCACGGCGCGGACGTCGCACTAAAGCTGGTCGGACTAAGTAGCTATGTCTGAGATGGTGTGTAGAGTGCGGGCTGCTCGGAAAGTGCGTAACGAGTCCTACTTCGTGATGGCAGCACCACGAGCTGGTCTGCGTGCTGGGCCTGCTTGTAGGAGAATCTCAATAATGTAGGGATCACTACCCAGATTCTCCCGGGTGTTACACCACCTGCTTGAGGTAGGCGGTGGGTAAATGTCAGGTAGGGAGTCTACTGTGTGAGGTAGAGGGTCTACTACGTGTGAGGTAGGGGGTCTACTACTAATGTGAGGTAGGGGGTCTACTTGTTCACAGCCGGAGCAGCGGCGTTGCTTGGGAGACGGGCACACATCCGCGTGGTGGCCGAGTGCGCCGCGGTTAGGGCAGTGCTCGATATTCTTTTTGAGGAGGGAGCACCTATGGAGTACGGAGGAGAGGTAGATGTGCTTGGACACCCAGTCTTGTTCGAAAAGGATGATAATGGACTCCGTGGAGCCTATGCGTATAAAGTCGAGGATGGGAGGGTTCTGCTCGTGATTGAGACGATCCTGAATGTCTTCGTAAGAGTGGGCGAGAGGGACCCCGTGAACCCCACCGCGGGCGCAGTCTTACGGGGCCGCTTGGTAGGAGTAGTCGTAGGCAGTGCCTTTGATGAGTACGGACTTGACGGCGAGGTAGTGGTGTCGGCGTTGCGGGTCGGGAGTGTTGATGAGGACGACGTGTTGGAGGGTGTTGATGATTACGGTGCTTGGCTTGGCCTCTTGGTGACCGAGGCGGGCTGCTTGCAGAATGGCATCGCGAAGCGCAACGCTGTTCACGGTCTGAAGGTTGAGGCCGCCACGGGGACGGAGGATGATTTTATGATCGTCGATGGGTAGCTTGGGGTGGCGTAGGGCAGAGAGTTGGGGTGGCCAGTGCTGGTGCCTCGCCAGAGCTTGAGGCGTAGATGGCTGCATACATTTCTCGGCAGCGGCGAAATTCGGAGTAGTGGTGGGGTGGGAGTTGCGAGTCGAGCTAGGATGAGTTTATCCGGTCGTAGGGGACAAAGTTGGGTCTCCTCCGCGCCCCGGAGGCCCGGTTTCGATTCCCGCCCAGATCAAAATTTACCTATTTTTTATTTCAAAGGGATTAGTTTACTTTGTTTACATGAACCTGCCTGCTCAATTTGTCATCAATTCGAGCATTTTTTACGCGTTTTTACTCATTGCTGTCGGCCATTTTCGGTAGCGTCATTCGGTCACGCCGCCGACTACAACTACGGGTTTTCGCGTAATGGGGCATATAATGCTTTCGCATTAAAAAAGTGGAAAGGAATCGGCCCCAACACGGAGCCTTGCGGCACACCAGACGTAGCAGCAACATCATCTGAGCAACTCCCATTCAAAACAACTCTTCGACTTATACCTGTGTCACACGGGTACATTTGGAAGGCCTTCCAGTCGACGGCCTTCGAAACGCCACAACTCTATCGACTCGAAGGAGTTGTCGCGCTGCTACACGGCACTTTTGAAAGGCCGTTGAGTGGTTCAGGCGTTTCTCGCAAAATTGTGTGGCGCTGCGGATCTTTATTTTCGTTTTCATGTAACCAAAAGTTAAAGAACATTAAAGCCACTTAAAAACGCTATAATTTATTTTATGTTGCGAAATGGCGGTGATATGACGGAATCCGGCAACACATGGAGTAGAGGGAGAGTTTACTAGACAACATGGAGGAAGGAATGAACACAAGCACGTCGCTGTTGTCGAGAGTATGTGCAGTTCGCACATATGAAGTGGCGAAAATAGTTTATTGAATAATTAATAACACTCATGTATATTATTTTTAGCGCATTTTGGTTGGATTTGTTCTTTCTAACCGTGAGTACGAGCACACTGTGAACGAGACGGCATGTTCGCGCTGTTTCCGCTTCCGTTGCTCAAAGGCCACCCAGATTTCAATAGAGTTGTAGGGTGCTCCGTTGGCTCGATAGACTATTGACTCGGCGGCCTTCGAAACCGCACGTGTAGCAGCTCGAACTTGACCTTTGAGTCGACTGACTATCGGTTGGAAGGCCTTCCAAACGCCCGTGTGACACGGGTATTACTTACTTAACAACACGGAGTTACCACCTGTATATTCATAAAAGTATTCACGTGTTCATAGAACCGCTAATCTTACCTGGTCAACCTATTACCGCTAATCTTACCTGGCATATCGACATTAGTAACACTGCGGATCGAACGTTGGGTTATTGGCTCCTGTACACTTATAATGGCACCATCCTCTCTCATGTTACTATAGAAAACACTAATAGGAACAAAATTTGAGTATACATCCAATGTGTGAAATTCCATTGTATTTATTACCTCATTAGAACTCAAATTTACTCCACTCGTTTTATATGTTCAACTTATGATCGAATAGCTACTCTAACCCCAAATAAAGCTAAAGTTGAATTTGTAACTCGTAAACTGATACAGTCGAACCCGGATATATGGAATCTCAAGGGGATCACAAGAAGTTCGTTATATAGGTAATTCGGTATATAAAATAATAGGCCCTCAGGTAAGCGGTGGCTTACCGGTTAGTGCATGTGAGAGCCGCTAACTTACTGCACGCAACAAAAGGGGGGGGGGGGGGGAAGCAAGCACACTTTATTTACCCGCAAAAAAAAATGCTGGTTGACTTTCAACTTCATTGACAAGTCCAAGCTGATTCTTTCTTTACACTTGTAGCGGCCATCGCTTGCGGAAAATAAACTCGTGAATAGGCACTCAACCCACACTACGACGCCTCCAAAATCGGATAGAAGGAATGTTGACGTCCGAGGTAGCATGAGGGCCAGCCGAACAGCCTGATGGGGCTCCACTGACTGCACTATCTCTTCTCCACCTCCAGGTGCCAGAATACCTCAAAGTGTACAAAGGAGTGCACTATGCGGTCTTCTGCGTGGCGCCGCGTTCGATATATCGAATGCGCTGGTGAACGAGCGTTCTTTATACGCGTGCACCAGCCCGATACATTTGCATGGAATATTCAAGGCGATTTTACAGCTGTTCGATATACAGAATAATTCGTTATATGTTGGCTAGATATATCCGCGTACGACTGCATCTCCGTCACCATACATATGGCATCGTATTGATCAGCTGTACAAAATACGTATCAGATTTAGTCACATTAACTTCCTTCAGCTCTTTCTGGCCTCACACAGCCCTTGAATGGTATCGCCTCCCCAAAGAAATCATAAAGAGTACAAATAAAAGCAAGTTTCATGCAACATCAACTACCGTACGTTGTGTAATCTGAATTTGTTAATTACTTACTATGTTCCTTTTAAATTCCTTGTAAGGTCAGGTAATATGGTATAATTGTAAAGCTGCCTTCGTCGTGCGCACTGAACTTTTTTCCACGTACCACCAGCTAAAATTATATGATTAGAAACTTACTTTTTAATCATTGCATTATTTGTTTAGCCTGCTCAACCCACTTCCTTCCGTAATGCCTTCGAGTGCTGACGGCGCAAATAAATAAATTATTAAACTGTAAAAAAATATTTCTTGGATGAGAGGTGGTCACCTCCGGCAATGTTTCATCATCATCATCATCAGACTATATTTATGTCCATGGCAGGACGAAGGCCTCGCCTAGCGATCTCCAATGACCCCTATCCGGCGATGTATAAAATATGCGCATTATTTAAAGCTACATAGTTTAACACTACGTAGCTAAACTCAGTTATTCTTCTGAAATAACTAGTCAGTTGTTCCTCTTAGCCGCTTATTTTGTCTGTGCATGAAAGTCTCTCGTTTTATTTGCTCAAATGACAACCTAATTAACAAGCTTCTGAAACTTATATCGCATTGGTAAATAAGTTGCTATGTGTTTTTGGACTGACGCGCTAAAAAAAAAAAAAAAGAAAACGTACCTGGCTTTATAAATGCAGTGAATGAAATTGCTGCGAAAAGACATAGCCTTGTAATACATTTGAGCTTTTCATTACATGCCTATACATCAGGAAGTTTATGCAACCAAATGATTGTGTATTATTACATTCTCAAATTCCTACGGCATTTCCCCTATTTGGAGAAGCCAGTTTAACTTTTAAATGATTCACAATTCGACTTTGTGATGTTTCGACCATATATCTGATAGATAGAAATGTGCATGACCAATAGGAACATATGTTGGAGGCAAAAATTCTTAGCAAATTTTGCAAAATAATCTGTGTTTACCAACTGAACAGCATATTTCTACCCTGGAACAGATAGGAAATTCAAATGAATCACATGCATAAAAGTTTGCAGTGCGAGTATTATGAAGTACAGTTTCAGTTTTATTTCTTTCAATTTATGATATAGGATAGTAGATGTGATGACTTCAATTTCCTGTTTTATGTTTAGGCTACTGACACTGCACAAACTATATTTTTTGTCATAACACGGAATACAGGCCCAGAGTGCGGCTCATAAACACATCGGGATAATGAGGTGTAATTTGTGGATACATTTCTCGCTATGGGTAATATAGGAGCCCCTTTCTCGCAAATATGTCTTGGTTGAGAGCGCGTGTGCTGAAAGTAGACTGATTGTCCGCGCTTTCCGTGCAGCTACCGAAGCGACTGTGACAGCCTTTCGCTGTTTAAAGGTTTAAGCCTTTCGATGCCAAGCGCCTGAAATATACACAAACAACGCGCTTGTCCAGAACCAGAAAGGTAGCAAGCATCATGCGAAGGGAGGGATTACCCTTGTACGGGTTAGTTGCATCCTTGAGCAAAAAAGAAAAACCAGGGAGTGACAAGTCATTTTTAACGACGGGCTGTCGCTCTTATCGTTATCACAAATGACGACTTGCGGCAACGTACTGCGCTTTGTCGGCAAGCTGTTATGGTTCATTCTTTAGAAAGGGTATTTATTTTTTTCCGCAACGTAACTTACGTCATCGGGGCAGATTTTAAAACATAAAGGTCTTGGGTCAGGCGGTGGTACCTAGGTGACATGAACGCCCGAGAAAAATGGACTTGTACAGTCACTTTCTTTTGGAAGCGCTGATAACGTTGTAATTTTAACCACAATAGCACTTCGTACATGTCATTTTTCCTAACAGCTTAACAGAAGGCTAATCAGTCCTCATATTAATAAACTTATAACTTTTTACCAGAGACACTCTCAGATGGCTTCAATATATTTACAATAAAGGGCTCCATAATTTCCACCATGGCTTTACGTAGGTACGTTGGCGCACTTCATGTAATAATCCCAGTCAGCCTACTCACATATAGCGCATTACTAATCACATCTACCATGGCCTCGGCTACATCCCAAGAAGCAATTTCCTACCTATTTTGATTACTTAAGACTCGGTAGGCTTAAGACAGGCCAAAATTCGAATAGGAATGCCTAGTATGGAATTAGTATGGAACCTACAGTGATCTAGAACGTATGCATTACACTCGAGTCTGTCCAGAATTAGACAGTAACATTCATTTACTCTGACTATTCATCTATCATCAGTGTTAAAAACTAAACGCATGCTGTGCCGATCTTTCCCCCCACCTCACCCCAAATTCAGCTGGGCGCAGGCTACCACCCTGCGTCTGCTGCAAACAAATACGTACCCTTCACTCGCCCGCCTCCACCTTATATTCCCTGAAGTCTACAGCACACCCAACTGCCGGTGCTGTGGCACTCACCCGGCTACGCTTCCGCATGTGCTGTGGGAGTGCCCAGCACGGTACACATACATTAACACCACGACCCCCTCGTCGAGGTTGCGTGAGGCTCTGCGGAGCTCCGCCCTCGACGACCAAACCTGGGCGACCCAGCACGCCCGTGAGGCGGCGGCGAGGCAAGCCCTCGACGTCCCCTCATGGGAAGCTTAGGCCCGGCCATCATAAAGTGCTGGCTCTACAATAAATGTTTATTCCTCCTTCTGAGCTTCTATCGCTAGGTTTGCGTCGTGAAGTCGCCTGAGCTTGCACAAGTTCTACAATTCTACGCTCCAATATCCCATCACCAAGAGCTCGGCGCTTGTCATCACGAATAAGCTAAAAAGCAACCTCGCCTTCAGAACGTATAGTCAGCGTCACAAGCTTTCGTACCCCGGAAGGTGAAAAAACATTTATATTTCTAAGCCTTAGTCACGCATCGTAGTATTCGGATTTACAGCGTATACTGGTCTAGAGTAAACAAAAAAAGTTTTGCATAGTTTTACTGGCTGCGGGGTAGCTGCGTTGAAAATGAACTTATTCGCAGAACCTCGGCCGCGTAAATTTTTGGCGGCGACTGTGCGATTGAACACCTGCATCTTCTTTATTCTGCACACAATTTTTTTTAATGAATGGCCTTCCAGCCAACGTCATGCAGTGCTTACACCTGGTTAATTTTCAGGACAACAGACTCAGACACGACTTATTAAGTAGAAGAACTGAACTATTATGTAGCACGTCATTATTATCACCAATCAGGTGTAATAAATATGTAAACTAATAAAGGATAATAACATTGCCTATGAAATTTTACTAAAATCTCAGGACTACTTCAAAACTTCGCCTGTTCGTCTTGTGTACGTCCCTATACTTTCTAGCAAACTGAAAGGGAGAAATTCAAGGGTGAAATTGACATCTCTTGTGGCACCATGGCAGAAATAGAAGGTGTAGCTTAGTGGGCCCATATGAAAGGATCAGCTGCGATTGTGCTACTCACGCACAAGGAACGACACTTTTGTATTTTTTTTTACAGGCAGTAAAGTGATAAATGGTGTCCGTGGACGCTGGAGTGATCATGACAATACCACCGTACCGATACGGGTGATAAACGATTCTAATAAGGGAACATTTCTGCAAGCCTCACGGTCCTTTCTCATGTTTCTTCAATTGTCCAAACACGTTAAATTTAGCGTAGGAGAAAATTCTTACAGAATTACTGAAGAATTGTACCAGTAATTATATCGTGGTGCTGCGATCTGATTCAGCAATACAGTTAGTTAAGAACAGAACAGCAGAATGCCATAGTAACTTTGGTGATTCTAGCCGAAAAAAAAATGTCTTCTTGCAACGGTTTGTGGGCATAACTCAAAAAGTGTGTGGTCTGTAATTGGAATAGTTCTCTATGTTTACACGACAAACTACATTAACACGCCTCGGTGTCTTTTCGCATTATTTCCAATACTCCTCTGCGTACGTCGTGGTAAAAGGATATGAAGACCTTTAGTATTTCGGGAATTTCGTGAAGGTATATGGGAATGGTTCAAATGATAAGACACGTGCGCTGCATATTGAGGATAGAATGTTTATGTTTCGAGGTATTGGTTTGTACTAAGCAAAAACGCTTGTGAAATAATTTGGACAGCCTTCATTTGCACCGAAGATCCGGTACGCAAAAATTCTGCTTTGATATATTGCAAATATACTCAGTCAAATAGCTTCTGTATTCCTTTGTAAGAATACTACGTCTGGGGCTGCAGCCAAGTTTTCTACTTCTGCGCCTTTTAATTGCACTCACGGGAAGCTATTTATTTTTGTGGTACGTTTCAGGCTGAACAAAAGTCGCACAAACAGGCCTTTCCGTGACATAGCTGAATAGGCAAAAATATTTCTTAGTAATGTCTTCATAAATGTTTGCCTTAAGAAAGAAATCAGCTTTGAAAACACAAAGTTGGGTTTATTGTCTAAAATACATTACACCTAAAGTGCAAAAGAAGTTTGGAAGCACGTTCGCATGTTCACGAAACCAGCCAGCTATTTTTTAGGAAGAGTACAGTAGAAATAAACTAAACAAGAACCGCAACTAAATGACCTGCGTTTCGGAATATGCCATCTGGCGGGAAACGGCCAAACTGAGCAGCGACAAAGTGATAAAAAAAAATGGCGGCGCCGCTGGCTTTGAACCTGCGAACTGCCAATCGTGGTATCAGCGATCCTAATCGGTGGTCGCGCAGAACGCTCGGCTATCGGTTTGAGTGCTGCCGGAGGCAAAAACTAGGTTTATATGCGTACCACAATAAATTCTGTGACCTTGTTATGAAAACTGCGATTTTGGAACGACTTTTTTGCCATTTCAAGAGTTGCTGCTGCAACTAGCTGAAAGCCAAGTCATTGAAGTTGATAAATCCCCAATAATACGTCGATCGATGCAATAGGCTCATCGCAAATTGCTTTTTACTGGCCAAAATAGCCTCCAAAATTTGGCCTTTTCCATAGACTCCCATACTTCGAACTTCGCCCGCGATTTGGAACGGGTTTTCTGTCGTAAGTAATGGTACCGCTTGCATGAGATGTCGGGCTAAGCTCCTAGAGCCTATTTGCACGGTAATATTTTGAAAGATGACTTCTATGATTAGTTATTTGGGAAAAACGACACTCTTCCATAGAAAATGCGCATGTTTTCAGAGGCGGCCGCTAGAGGCGCTGTTCGGCGATGTCCCAGATTCCTGGTATTGAAGTGGCTGGTGCGCCTGCACGTTGTGAGGAGTAAATATACTGTATCTCACTGTGCTTCAAATAAAGTTGTTAGTAGCGCCTGTGACTTGTGTCTGTGTATCTTCTGTGTATTTGTGCCTTTGCGCTATGTCGTTCAGCAAACAGCAACTTGCCTAACACCAAGTCCTTCTGCACAATATGATTATGGGGGACACTGTAGTGGGGAACTCTGGATTAACTTTGAACACCGGGGGTATGATGTGCCCAATGCTTATGGGGGTGTTGTTGCACTTTGCTGCCATCAAAATGTGGCCGTTGCGCATGGGATTTTATCATGCGCCATTCGGCTTAGCAGTGCAATGCCAAAGCCACTACGCCACCACGATTTTTAGTTTTGCTGGCAGAATAGCAGTTTCCAACTAATTTAATTAGCTCGACCTGTTGATGCTGCTCTCTAAAAGTAGATTTTATGCATGTTACTTATGTTGCTTCAGTACTAGTAATTATTATTACTCAAATAATGCCTTTTTTACTGTAATAACACTTGTTTCAGTGATCTGCTAATGTAACAGGTTATTCTACGACACTATAATGCACGTTTCCTTAGGAGTCATAAGCATTGCAGGAAACCACTTATTTTCAATAAATTTTGTTCAGTATCGCATGTTCTGAATGCTAAAGCATTCTTACCTGTGTGAATGTCAGCTAAACTGCTTTTGCCTTTGTGTTATATTATTGCATGTGTGAAAAAAAACTGTTGGCTTTTGTTTACTTTTTCAGGTGCGCGGCAAGCTCTCACTCAAGCAACACATTCCAGTGGTCTTCTGTCAACAGACTGGGTGTATTGAAGTACCTTTACAAGGTCCAATAAACAACGCTTGCGAGATGTGTGACGTGCTCTTGCTTAAAATCGGAGGACTTCACTATTAATGTAAGCTTGAATAGGTGTGCTGAAGAACCTGTGTAACGTGTACTTGTTTATTAACAAGTACAAACCATTACCTCACCTGACATTTTTTTTCACCTCAACATAACTCTTTACTGTAGATTTCTGAACAAACCATTACAGCGACACAACACTGCAGTAAGGTCAGCACAAGTGTTCATGCATGAACACTTGTATTTACAAGAATTGTATTTGCATTATTATACTAAATATGAATATGAGGTGCGTATCTTTTTCAGGGTGCATACTCTCGCAGGTCGTACAAGCTCGTCATCTTGTACGCACTCAGCTCGTAGAAACGAACTCGTTCATAGTGTACGAGAATCTCGTTCAGTGACAAGAACGCGATCTCGTACACATGTGTGCGAGAAATGTACGCGATGATTGCTGCGTAGACTGTACGAGGTTCTCGTAGACTCAACGAGTTCTCGCAGACTGAACGAGTTTCTCGCACAGTCTACGGAGCAATAATCGCGTACACTATTTCTCGTACATTCTCGTTCACATTTTTTTCAATAGGGAGACCGGACAGTATAAGGTAAAACTATTCCCGATCTGTTTTTATTCCAATCTCCTGACGTCAAACTTGCGTAACCGGCGACGCAAGCATCGGGCGGCGACTCAGAGCGTTGTTAGAACAGGTCAATAAAATGTTCTGCTCGTTTACAGGTCACTTTTGTTTGCTTTAAAGCGAATAGGATTGCCTTACTTGAGAGGTTTTAGAGCGCAGCTCTTTGGCGCCCATTCCTGAGTCGGCGTCGGCATCCCTGGTAACCGAGCGAACGAGCCCAACGAATGGTGGAAGTGCGAACGGGGAGTGCAGTGGGGGATCAAATACGGTGATAGCGAAGAGAGTGCGAAGAGGAAAGAGGAATAGGGTATAGCGAAAGAGTATAGCCGCGCAAGACGGCCTCTGCGGCAATGATGGTTATTAAAGCCCCTTCATCCACGCACCACCACCGCTTTTGCTAAGTAGCGCCAACGTTTGATGTACGCCACTATTCCCCGATTCATCACTCATACCAGTTCTGCTTCCGCAATTACCGCTTCCGGGCCTTCCGTTTCCGGTTGTTGCGTTTGCGGGATTTTCTGTTCCAGAGCTCTCACTTCTTGCACGCCCGCACTTCAATGCTGCAGTGTCGTTTCCGGCCAAAACCAGAAGCTGGGACTACGCAAGTTCCGCATGACGCCGGAAGCTGAGGGGATGATCGAGGGAGGAGCTCGGAGGAGGAGGGTAGGTTGGCGGTCGGTGAAACTGGTCGGTGAAAACGTGCAAGGAGCCGCTTTAATGGCTGCGCGATGGTGCCATAGTAGCGCTCGTCGCCTGTTCACCGATGACGCCAAGGATAAGGCATGCGGCGAGCGCGTCCACCGATACCATACATGGAAACAAAGCACTGCATTAGCGGAGGTCTGTCTGCGGCGGCTGCTGTGAATCGCGCCCACTGATCACGTACGCGCTGCCTCTCACGATCTCACGATTAGCGAGGCAGTCGCGCCACACTTTGCTAGGTTTTCAACGTGCCGCACGAGACAATTGCCGGCGCCAGCCAATATATTGCGAAATGAAAACACGTATACAGTTGCGCTCAAATTTCGCATTAGGGAGTATCGCAGTCGTACGTGACTTTTTTTCTTATCTAAATGGCTGACCAGAGGTGAGGAGCATGCCGAAGAGGAGAGGGTTTTGGTGGGGCCCGGCTAGTGCAGTGAAAGTAAATAACCGGTTGAGGAGGGTGGTGCCCGCGTATGCGATTGGACTGCTTCTTCTTGCGTAACTTTCGGTCTCTGGTAGAAAATCGTGGCGGCGTGCAACGGAAGGGTAAAACGGCAGCTAACACGGATCATCAGCGAAGAAAATTGCGCAGAGCGATGTCGTGTACATGCTAAAAGGGTTCGACAACCTTATACTACCGGGAAAAATATTTATTTTACGCTCCGAGTAGCAAGCGCCACAGCGATCGGCCGGCAGCCTGGGTGATTCATTTAGGAACGGAGCAGTCTCCGGCTATTCCGAAAAAAAAAACTCGGTATTGTGCGGCATAATAATGCATCTTTACTGCGTGCAAGTCACTTTGAGCCGGTGAGTGTGCGTGGTTTTGTGACCTCGCGTGACCGATAGGCGAAATGGGTGGAACCCGAACACTTTTTACCGATTGCGGAGGGCTCATGGAGATAAAGGTGTAGAATCGGAAAGAATTATTTTCCTTTGTTCGGCCTAACCATGCATAATCAGGGCGTATAAGTCGTGTGAGATGAGGAGATTTGGATGTATTCTTGACGTCCCGTGACAGACAAGCGAAGTAGGAGGGGGAAATTTTTTTGACTAATTGTGGAGGGCTGATTGCAGAAATGGAATAGCAAAAGTTTGGAATAGCTTTACGTATTGTACCCCCGTCATTCTAAATGAGGCTTTTCCAAGTTTGCGCGAGTCTATGCACGCCGTGACCCAGTCATTACACTTGTACGATGTGCAGCCCCCGCTCCTCGGACGTTCCATGTAGCGAAACAAGGACTCGCACCCTAGACGCAAGAGAGACACGTCAATTGCCCCGGTCATTAGGCGACGTATGTAGGGCATGCCACGGCTACCGTCATACTCCTCCTCTTGAGATCTGCGGCTAACTTTGTTGCACCGTGTACGCGTAGATTTTTTGAACTTGCGCAGAACATATTGCACAATTTATGAGCGATTTGACGTAAAACTTGGACTTGGTCCTGGATTTTTCGGGAAGCTACGGTACCTAAAGTACACTCACACGGCTGGCATATGACTTTAGTCACCCTCACAAGGAGACTTGCTGTGTGAATATCTGGCACTTGCTCGAAATAAGGTAGGAGCAGCAGGTACGCTTTACGTCCCCGCGCGACAATCCAAAGAGCAGGTTACTTCCATTTTCCTTAGTATAAAATATGCCACGAATAATACTGACGCATACGGGAGCAGCAGATAGCTGACCATGAAAGGGTGCCGGAGTGACATCCTTTTTGTATATACAGGCCGCCCCGCGTAACTTGTGCCAAAACGGTAAAAAATGGCATCGCCACGTAGCTGGACAGAACCAAGGTAATGTTGTTTGCTGTCGCATGGAGCAAGTCAGGGTAATTTTATATTTCGCTGAATTACATAATCAGGTAATAATTATTCAACTTCAATAAATACTATATTTAGGTGTTGATGGGCGGTCGCTTCAGTAGTGTCGTCTAGAAGTTGCAGTGCTTTAATGCGGCATTGCGTCCGCATACCCGAAGTCAGTTATCCGTTTGGCAATAATTTCCAGCAATAGTAAAAACGTACCGCAGTGTACCTTAAATTGAAATTCATGCAGGTTGTCCGCAACTGCTGCCGTAGCGATTTCATGCCTTCTTACGTCGCCTTGTCCCTCTCCCGCCCTCCCCCCATGAATGCGAGCTGTGACCAAATAGTGGCAAGGCTACTATTCACTCGTTTCATGACTGCATCGGTTCTACCCATTCACTCCATACCTCATCTCTACCATTCTATCTACCCCCCCCCCCCCCTCTGAACTGTTACAAGTTAGAACAACGGCAAGCGCTGCAGTTCTCAATGCATTTGTTTGGGGTTACAGATAATTACAGTAGTCAAGATAGTATTGTGATGACACCCAAGTAGCTCTAAAGGGCATTGTGGACGTTTGACGCAATTACCCGCGTCACTTTGCCTCTCTAGAGCGCTCCTGCCATGTGTACATACGCTCTGAACCTCCTGACAACATCAACAACAACGACAGCAGCAGCAGCAGCAGCAGCAGCAGCAGCAGCAGCAGCAGCAGCAGCAGCAGCAGCAGCAGCAGCTGGTATGGTGGTATGGCAGCAGGTATGGTGGTATGGCGGCAGTAGCCTATATTGGAAGATGCCAAACGCAGTGCAGTCTAGCACAAGCGTCTAAGAAACTAAGCGAGAAACTGGCATGCACATGAAGCACGGGACAAATGTTTCAAAGAGCCATTTTCGCACGAGAGAAGCACGCGTGAAGGTTAGAGCATTGGGCTGCTGTGTAAAAGTCGAAGGAAGAGGCAAAGAAGGCTTCGCTTTAAAACAAGGCCAGAACTTATTACAGCAAACTCTCTAAGTATGGGATGCTTAGATGGCGATAATTGAAACGTCTCAACAGCCGCGCCTGCCTGCGTTACCTGCTACATTGCACACTCTTATTAGATGTCTTGAATTCACGTTTCTGTACCTAGTGTGCCTCTAAAGTGGTGGGATCGAACTTCTGTCTTCCAGCACAGCAACCAAATGCTCGAACCTTTAGGCCACGAGCGCACGCGTGCTTCTCTCGTGCGAAAAAGGCCCTTTGAAACGTTTGGCGCTTGCGTCATGTGCATGCCAGTTTCTCGCATGGTTTCTTAGCGACAGGTAGCGCTCTTAGAAGCTTGTTCTAGACTGCACTGCCTTTGTGATCTTCCAATATCTTGTGGTAAATATCTTCGATGATGTGTGAGGTTCACATTTAAAGCTATCGCATTAAAAAAGAAAGCGATAAGTATGAAGCGTCTAAGCTGGAGGAAAAAATTTAAGTGCACCCCTACGGTGTACTTATAACTGTGAATATCTAATCACGTTTTGACGCGGATAATTCGGTGAAATAATATAAGTATAAAGCTACTACGATTGATAATCAATGCTGTTGACCGGCGTAAGAGCAGAAGCAATATTACTGACAAGTATGACCACGTGTGCCGGGAACGCCGTGCACACTCAGCACTGCATCTTACC
>NW_023606780.1:0-20696 GCF_013339745.2 Dermacentor silvarum | reverse complement strand
AGCGCTACAACTTAGGGAGCCTACATGCACGCGCTGTTTTAAACAGCGGTCGAATGTAGGCTCCCTACAACAACTGCAACACTCATGTATACTTAATCATGTGACACGCATCCCTATGTTCATAATCACATCAATTCAGTATCAATGAAAATTCCAAACATTAAAATACTACCTGTAATTAGCTTACTATCATACATATTCCTTAACGATGCCAGATACTTGAACCACAACCTTCTCACCGATACATTACACATACACGTGCATCCAGTCATTAAGGTTCAATGAACCAACATACGCCGTTACTTCAGTCGAATTACCTCATTCTTAATTAGCATACTCACAATTACCATGTAGGCGTCAGTGCGTTTCTGTAAGACACTTTACCAAGTCAGAACACAACTTGCGTACCGGTACATATCACACATACACGTACATTCATTTGTTTAAGTACAATGAACCACGCCAACAGTAGCGTTTACTTTAGTTTAATTCGCACATTCTTAATTACCGTACTCATAGTTGCCATGCAGCAAACAGTACATTTCTCTAAGACAATTTACTAAGCCAAAGACCACAAAACATTCACTATGACACCCTCTAACACGCTAGAACGAACGAGCCTTCGTTGCCGCTTCGCATTCCGAATGAGCTGGGATGGCTTTTTACCTACACCAAAATTTGCTTTTCTGCCTAATTGTCCGTTATTTAGGTGAGAGGAACCTCCGTGCGAAATTTGGCATTGATGCGAACACTCTTTGACTTGTTATAAATTCTTTACTTCCATCGGGAGTTTACGCTCCCGGCCAATGCACGGTCAACTCACGAATAACGCCGACGACGACGGAATTTCTGCGCAACGGTTTCCGTGAAGCTCTCGCTATCATAAAAATATGTGGATCCCACGCACTGTGGGAATAGATGTGAGTGAAGCTTTCTATGCTGTTCGCTTTGATTGACGACAATTATTGTTCTGCCTGTCGCTTCTGGTCGTGGTGCTCATGACCCTCGTCGTCTTTGATGGCCGCCACGCGTCGTTTCCTTGCCTAACGCCTTCGAGCCAGCATACATTCGCGGTCTGCACCACGTTTCGCTTGGTAGCGAAGACGTTCCTGTTCCGAGCTACGCTTCCTTCGGGTCTGGGTGTCCTCGACGTTGAATGCACTTTGTAGCCATTTTGTAGGCGTGCATTTGCGTGCTGCTTCTGCAATCGTGGCCAGCAAGCTGTTCAGACGCCCAGATCCAATGACGCTCTTCAGGCTATGGACGATTGTAATGTTTAAACTCATCAAATCCTAGGAAACGACCGTCACAGCCCAGCACTGGCTTTTTAGTATAGATTTTAATAAAACGTCACAGTTTCGCCCTAAGGGCGAAGCAATGAATGCGATAGCAACACAGCAATGTCATACGAAGTAAGGTGAGCGGCTTTGGTAGCAACAACACGCAGAACTGTTGTCGACGCCATCGGCGTTTTGCCCGCGTTCGCTCAAAATGCGTGCGGCGTTGGTGACTGTTGCCGGAGCCTCTGATATAAAAAAATGTCACAGTTTCGCCCTAAGGGCGAAGCAATGAATGCGATAGCAACACAGCAATGTCATACGAAGTAAGGTGAGCGGCTTTGGTAGCAACAACACGCAGAACTGTTGTCGACGCCATCGGCGTTTTGCCCGCGTTAGCTCAAAATGCGTGCGGCGTTGGTGACTGTTGCTGGAGCCTCTCATATAAATAGGCACTTGGTGCCGCAGCTAAACGTCGCGTCCCTTCCTTCCCCCTCCCCCACGGCCTCTCGCGCGTCTGAAGAAGGCGCGTTTGCTCTACATATATGGTGATTGTAAAGGAGGAAAGAGACGCCTACTTCTGCAGCCCTTAAGGAAGCACGGCGCAGAACGCGCGTTTGTTCTCCGCCGTGCGTTCACTCCCCGTGAAAGAGCGCGTCCCTCGCGCCCTTTCACTCGCACATACAGCGTTCGGCGGCGCGCGGCCACGATTTCATCTCCATTGACGTCATACGGAACCTCACGGCGACGGCGACGGCGACGGCGACGCCGACGGCGACGGCGACGCCGACGGCAGAAATCTGCTTTTGAGTGTCCATATAATTGCTATCGCAATAATAGGCACTGCGTGCCGCAGCTAAACGTCGCCTCCCTTCCCTCCCCCTCCCCCACGGCCTCTCGCTCGTTGGAAGAAGGCGCGTTTGCTCTACATACATGGTGATTGTGAAGGAGAACAGAGACGCCTACTTCTGCATCCCTTAAGCGAGCACGGCGCAGAACGCGCGTTTGTTCTCCGCCGTGCGTTCACTCCCCGTGAAAGACGCGCCCCTCGCACCCTTTCACTCGCACATACAGCGTTCGGCGCGCGGCGACGATTTCTTCTCCAAATGACGTCATACGGAACCTCACGGCGACGGCGACGGCGACGGCGACAGCGACGGCGACGGCGATGGCGACGCCGACGGCAGAAATCTGCTTTTGAGTGTCCATATAATTGCTATCGCAATAAAAGCGCAGCGGCGAGCGCCATCTGGTGGTGTTCCAAGAAACGTAGCCGCGCATACGAGCAAGTCTACATCAGCAGCAGCGCCCACATATTCGGGAGGAGAGGCAAAGAAAGGTTCGCTTAAAAAAAAAAAAAGAAAACAAATGGGTGCAACGTGCTTGGAAAACTATCTATGGGTATGTATATAGCATACGTACGGAAGATTGCTCATTTTTTAGGCTTATGTGAAGCAGCTTGAATTATTAGAGCGGCTCGAATAAAGGTCACGCGTCCTGTAAGAAACGCGCTATAACAAACATTCCTAATCACTGGTGCCCACATTGCCAAATAATCTTTTTGTGTAACTGCTTCACTCATATCTTAAAGAAGTATGATGGCTCTACCTGACCCCTTATATGTGCATGTTCGCTGGAAGTTCGGCTCCATCGATGGTAGTACCGCTTACACATTTTCCGAATGGTGAATCGTGTACCATTCAAATATGTGACATTCCTGGCATCGCCTGTAGTGGCTTCATTCCTTGCAAATTACGCTTGCATCTTCACTGCACAATGTGTGTTCCAACCAGCAACGTATAAGTTATCGCTGTCAATCTCGTATCAAACTCGTATTAACCTTTGAGGTATAAACATAGATTGGTTGTGTACAAGTTGGGAACAAAGTTTTCCACAAAGCACATCTTCGTAGTGAAATCTCCCGAAATTATCACTGCATTATTATTCAAATTGCCGCGTTTATATCGTCTATTGCAAATAGCTTTCATGGCTATATACACATTGAACATCATCAAAGCATTATGTCTCAATTTGTATAAATAAAAATGTCCGTGTTATCTGTTAGCTGTAAAAGCGAATCTAAATCGCATATTTACCTTGAATTCCGAGATCGTAAACCTAAGAATATGCAGATAGCTGAAAAAAGTAATTAAGTTAGCTTTTCTGCTTTAGTGTTGCTCATCATGCTGCATAGTTATTCAAACAAAATTTCAGGGTTATCCAGAGAACTACGCATTTGATTTTCAAGCAATCAAAATTTAGCCGCGCTATACACAGCTTTGTACCTACTGACAGTCACACCCTGTCGCCCAGCTGTGCGACTCTCAACAAAGCCCAAAGCGCAGAGCTTGAGGACCGCGGCTTTTAGGAGTTCTTTCTCTCAATATGGAAACAACAGCAGCAACAACACACTAGTGTGTCTGTAATGGGCCGTCTTTCATTATATTCGCGTACATGTGAATTTTGTAGCGAAAGCGATACTGGCTGCATTCTTGCTGTTTCGATGTGGCCGGTGGCAACCGCCGCAGCTGGCAGCGTTTATTTCTTTCTCTATGGTCTGATCACCCCGCGGCGTCTGACATGCGTCTTTCGCCCGGCGAACTGCTTCCCTGGAGAGGGTCCGGAATGCCAAGCGCACGAACCTAGCGTCGGAGACTGAGGAAGAGCTAGCCGTTCGGCTCGCAAAACGCTTGGACTTGCCGGCTTATAATTTATACCTGGCTTATATCGATGAGTGTATACCTAAGTATAATAATTACGGCTAAATCAAAGGCTAACCAAGTTAAACCAAGACTTAACGAGGCTGAACCAAGCTTTGGCTTTGCATATCAAGGGTTAGCTGAGCTAAGCCGCAGCCAGCTTTTTTATAAAGTGAAAGTTGTCGGAAGTTTCGACTTTTTACCGTGGACTGTCGTGGTAGTTGTGCGAGACATTTTAATACGAGAGCATTGCTTGGCTCATTGTGGGACCCAGCCGTCACCACAAAACCGCGGCAGAAAAAGGGCACACACATTATTACATCACCTCCACCGTAAAGAAAGAGTAGCCACGGTGAGGATTCGATTCTCTGCCCCAAAGCCATTGCTACTACTGCGTAGCCTAGCGCGCTAACGACATCGCTACCGTTGCATTGCGCCACCGTTGCATGGCGCCACCGTCGCAACAGACGGCAGTGATGAATATCTTCGAGGCTGTGCTCGTGGTTGGGCTCTGTCTGGTGGGGGATTCAATAGATGGTGCATGACAGGAGTGGCTCCACTGTGGACGCTATGGAGTCTTCACCGCCGGAAGTTGCATCGCACGCGCTTACATCAACAGGCGAGACAGCTATGCAGGGCCGGAGGTGTCAGTTCACTTCCGACGAAGTACGAGACCACCGCAATGCAGCTACACGTGCGAAGCGAGCTGCTGCGGAGAAACAACGTTCACCGCCCAAGTCGCCGACAACGCCAAAGGCAGAGCGAGTTTCTGCCGAGCGGCCAGCAATGTTCTTGCACTTACATACCATAAGGATTGCGTAGGTGCCCCCTAGTTATTTCAGGACCCACTCAGCATTAGAGAGTTTTAGATTAGGGGGACGCAAGCGTTGGGGCCCCCTAGCGCTAGGGGATACAGTACTGCGCATGCGCAGACGGGTCTGCCCATGCGCAGTACCGTGGCCCCAAGCGCTAGCGGGCCCCAACGCTTGCGTCCCCCTAATCTAAAACTCTCTATTATTACTAACGCGTGCAATGCGTTGATTTGTGGGTTTTTGAGTTGAGTGAAGCCGAATGTTCGAAAACAACAATCGTCAAATGCGTTAAACTGCCCTCTGATATCAGTGGACTTCAGATAACCTGAACGGAACTGCTATAACAGCAAAACGAGGACGGCCACTTTGTCCAAAGATGAAAGTTAGACTTATTTATTTTGTACAGCAGGAGGCGCAACGTAAGAGGGACATATCAGAGATTGAACATAAAATAGCACAAAAATGTAAAAAGTAAATAAAATGTACGGAAGAGAGTTAAATACGAATTTTGATGTAGGGTGTTTTAATGGCGCAAGGGCCAAGTATGGCCAAAGAGCGCCATGCCATTGTTGGTGAGTTTGCAGTGGAGCGATGAATTCTGAGAAGTAGATGAGGCGTGGCTGTAAAGGGGCCTAAAAATAATCGCTGTAAAGTGCGTAAAATATACACGTACTAAAATCATGGCAATGACTACTGAGGCGTACTATGAAATGAAGAATGCATTGGGAAAGAGTGACACGATATTTAAAATACTTAAGATGCAGTAATTGGCAAGAAGTACAACTGCCTAGACTGAGCCTTTGAACCACAAGGGCCTGGAGGCATGTGCTACAAAAAACTATCACAGCGGCATCCTCTGGAGAGAGGATGCGCTACGAACTTATTGGGCTAACAACATGTAGCACAACATCGTTCAAAAAGCCGAGGGTTGCTTTGGCGTTATAAAGTGGTTCTTCACCAATAAACATCATGAGATGAAGAGGGATATGATAGCGGTATGCTACAGGAAAATGTTTTCTTCTTTCTGTTTCGGCTTTCCGACACTCCAGCAGGACGTGGAGGACGGTCAGCCTCTCACCACATCTACCACAGGTTGGTGGTTCATCACCAGTAAGCAAAAAATTGTGGGTGCCGTACGTGTGTCCTATTCTGAGACGACAGAATAGGACATCAATTCGTCGTGTTTTCGTAGCTGAGGGCCAGAAACCTAAACGTGGTTTAATCATGTGAAGTTTATTATTTGTTTCAGCGTCCCACAAGTGCTGCCAGTGGGCTCGCAGTTTCCTTCGCAAAAGAGGCTTCAGATCTGTGGGAGGAATAGCAGCGGCAGGATTATTAGTCCCCGCAGGGGCGTCTGCGTAAGCAGGCGTTTGGTGTGTTGCGACACCACGGACCCGAGCACACGGGGGTTGGACCCTCCCACGCGTAGCCATGCGTGGCTTAGCCGTGTCTGGGGAAAGGGGGATCCTGGAGGCTGAGCTAATGCCGGGTGTTTGGACCTTTAAGGCCCCCCGGCGGAGGCAACACACCTCTTTGGCCTCTGCTTCACATACCCCGGACTGACCCACCCGGGGGAAATCGGCGGTCGCCTTTTCCTGTCCCCCTCTCCGATCTTTTTCTTCTCTATTTTTCTGTCCTCACTGTACTGTCACCTCTTCTCTTCTGTTACTTCCACACTTTTCATAGGCGGCTTGGTTTAACCTTGTGTAGGTGCCCTCTCTTGGGTTTTTATATAAGGTTATAGCAGCAATGTACGGCTGGCGCCTGCAGCCTTACACGTGAAGTGCTGTAGCGTCCCCTTGTTGGACTCCGTGGTGGGTGGCTGCCATTGCTGCCGAACAACACAAAATTGTTATCAGAACGCCCGCTTTTCCTCGACTTCTTGATTGTCTCCCTCAGAAGAGGGGACGCACCGATGAGTTTCTGAATTTGTTCACCCGGCCTAAAGACATCTTCCCCCGATATCAAGTAGTACATAGTGAGAGAACGGAAAGACTAGCAAGAACCATATCCCCATTTGTAGTTGCGAAAACCTTGACCAACACGCTAGGCCCTGGCTATAAAGTCACCAAAATGCCAAGCGGGGACCTACTGCTTGAGCTACGTGATAAGGAACAACACAACAGACTCGGCAAGCTTGTGACTTTTGGTAATGTCCCAGTTACTGTTTCACCGCATCGTTCCATGAACACAGTACGCGGGGTAGTATCCGAAGCAGACCTCATCGACCTATCTGAAACCGAGTTGTTGGAAGGTTGGAAGGAGCAACACGTCACGAATGTACAGCGCATCGTTATGAGACGGGACAACAAAGAAATTCCCACGATACACCTGATACTTGTATACCTTTGAATTAAGCGTCTTGCCACAAAGCGTCGAAACATGCTACACAAGAATAGCAGTAAGACCATATATCCCAAATCCTAGACGATGCTACCAATGCCAAAGATTCGGCCATGGCTCGCAGAGCTGCCGTGGTCGACTCACCTGTGCCAAGTGTGGAGTACAAGGCCATGCCTCAGACAATTGCGAGGCTACACCTCACTGCGTAAATTGCGATGGTGACCATCCAGCGTACTCCCGGTCTTGTCCAAGCTGGAAAAAAGAGAAAGAAATTCTAACACTGAAAGTCCGTGAAAACATATCGTTCAGGGAAGCACGCAAAAGGTGCTCACCATTCTACACGACCACTTACGCTGATGCGGCGCGTCAAGGGGCAGCGTCGCAGCGGCTACTGCCACCAGCCCAGCCCGCGCGCAGCGAGCTGTCGCTTGTGGCTCCTGCCCCCAGGGTGGAAGTAGCTAAGTCTACTCCACCTAACCAGCAAACAGGCCCGGTTACCCTAGGGTTGCCGGCACCACAACAGCCCTCGGTGGCAGCCTGCGCTACGCGAAGCGAACCCGCAGGCCCACCAGCAGCTCCCACGGTGGGTGCAGTCAAGGCTGCCTCACCCTCTCCGGCCATTGCTGGCTGTGGTAACACCCGGCGCAGCTCAGGCCCAAAGGCAGCCCCATCGACCTCCGGGCTGGTGGGCACAAATGTCTCGTCCTTCGCGGCGAGACTCTCTCGCGAAACTTCTCGCTCGCAAGAGCGCGTGTCCGGCGCCTCTCAAGAGGCAATGGACACTACACCCATCCCGACGGCGCACCAAGCGCCTAAGGAGCGGCGAGGCTCCCTCGACCGCTTCAGAAAGGACAAATCCCGCGTTACAGGGCCTGGAAAGGGCTCTGTAATCTAAGGCAGTACTTCCGTTTTTAGTACACACAGCACCAATTTAATTTCATTATGGATACACAAATTATACAATGGAATGTCAGAGGCCTTCTTAGGAACCTCGACGATATCCAAGAACTTCTTTACCAACACAATCCAAAAGTGCTGTGTGTACAGGAAACGCACTTAAAATCAACACATACAAACTTTCTCCGACACTATGTTACGCTTCGTAAAGACTGTGACGATGCTATCGCATCATCAGGCGGTGTTGCCATTATAATTCACAAAAGCATAGCATGTCAACATTTGCAGCTACAAACGCCCCTCGAAGCAGTGGCAGTTCGACTTGTTCTTCTGAACAAACTCATCACCATTTGCTCGCTTTACATTCCCCCACATTACCACTTACACAAACATGAATTTCAGTCCCTTATAGACGAATTGCCAGAACCTTATCTTGTTCTTGGCGTTTTCAATGCGCACAGCAGTCTGTGGGGCGACTCTCGTATCGATGCGCGAGGTCGTCTTGTTGAAGAATTTCTTTTCTCGTCTGGTGCGTGCCTCCTGAATAAGAAGGAGCCTACATTTTACTGTATTGCAAACAGAACCTTTTCTTCTATTGACGTTAGCATAGCTTCCCCGTGTCTATTTCCTGAACTTGAATGGGAAGTTACCAAAAATACTTACGGGAGCGATCACTTCCCCATATTACTGAGAACAACCACAGAAAATAAGTCTCTACCACAAGCCCCTCGATGGAAGGTTGATACAGCAGATTGGGAGAAATTTCGAACTCTTACTAGCAATATCTCCTGGGCTGACATGTCTTCGTTAGGAATTGATGCTGCTGTAGAGTATTTCACTGCCTTCATAATCGATGCCGCTTCTAAATGCATATCCGAAATAAGTGGTGTGGCATGCAAACGCCGTGTCCCATGGTGGAACGACGAATGTAGAAACGCTCGTAGGAAACAGAACAAAGCGTGGGGGTTGCTACGTGATTCACCTACTGCGGAGAATCTTATCAACTTTGAGAAGATAAAGTCACAAGGCAGGAGAACGCGCCGACAGGCCAGAAGAGAGAGTTGGCAGAAGTTTTTATCAGCTATACACTCGTATACAGATGAGGCCAAAGTATGGAACAGGGTTAACAAGGTGAGAGGACGACAAACATATTCACTCCCTTTGGTAAATACACAGGGCGACAGCTTGGAAGACCAAGCGAACCACCTGGGTGCACATTTTGAACATGTGTCGAGTTCATCGCACTATTCTCCAGAATTCACAAAATACAAAGCAGCAATAGAAAAACAAAAACTAGACCGAAAGAGCACCGGGAACGAGCCATATAATTTACCTTTCTCTTTAGCAGAGCTTCAAGCACCACTCGCCTGTTGCAACTAATCTGCCCCAGGCTCTGACCGCATATTATATGAAATGTTGAAGAACCTACCCTCTGAAACGAAGAAAACCCTTGTCTGTCTGTATAACTCTATATGGACCTCCGGCGAGATCCCCTCTGCCTGGAAAGAGGCCATAGTGATCCCTATCCTGAAGCAGGGGAAGGATCCATCCCCTGTATCGAGTTATCGGCCCATAGCACTAACAAGCTGTCTCTGCAAAGTCTTAGAAAAAATGATAAACCGTCGCCTATTACATTTCCTAGAATCAAACAGACTGCTTGATCCATACCAGTGTGGTTTTCGCGAGCGTCGATCCACCACTGACCACTTGATACGTATTGAGGCGCAGATACGCGAAGCTTTTGTTCACAAACAGTTCTTCTTGTCTGTATTTTTAGACATAGAAAAGGCCTACGACACCACATGGCGGTTTGGCATACTCAGAGACCTCTCTCACTTTGGTATACGTGGTAATATGTTCAATGTGATTGAGAGTTATCTGCTGAATCGCACATTTCGTGTTCGAGTTGGCAATGTTTTATCACGACCTTTTGTGCAGGAAACTGGTGTACCCCAAGGAGGCGTGCTCAGTTGCACACTCTTTATCGTTAAAATGAACACGCTTCGTGCCTCTTTACCACCAGCTATCTTTTATTCCATCTACATGGACGACGTACAGATAGGCTTCAAGTCCTGTAACCTCGCAGTGTGCGAAAGACAGGTACAGCAGGGGCTCAACAAAGTGTCTAAGTGGGCAGAGGAAAACGGGTTCAAAGTTAACCCCCACAAAAGTTCTTGCGTTCTTTTCACCTGGAAGAAAGGTCTTGTTGCAGATCCAACTATCGAAATGTATGGACAACAAATACCTATGAACAAAGAACACAAATTTTTAGGCATCATACTTGACTCTAAGCTTACTTTCATTAACCACATAAAACTTCTAAAGGCGAAATGCCTAAAAACAATGAACTTACTGAAAATTTTATCTCACACATCCTGGGGCACCGACAGGAAGTGTTTAATGAACCTTCACAAGAGCCTCATTCGGTCACGATTGGACTATGGTGCCGTAGTATATCACTCTGCCGCCCCGAGCGCGCTAAAAATGCTAGACCCCGTCCATCATCTAGGTATCCGCCTGGCCACTGGCGCATTCAGAACAAGCCCCGTCGAAAGTTTATACGTAGAATCCAATGAGTGGTCACTCCATTTCCACAGAACATACATCAGCTTGACATATTTTCTCAAAGTACACTCCGATCGTGAACATCCTTGTTCTACAACCCTTAATGATTTGAAGTGTGCAACGCTTTTCTATAATCGACCCTCTATGAGGCGGCCTTTCTCATTGCGTGTAAGAGAACTTAGCGAAGAGATGGATATCCCACTTCTAGAACATCGCCTAATGCCTCCAGCTAAGCTTTCACCGCCCTGGGAGTGGCAGGTGATAGAATGTGATCTATCCTTTGTAGAGGTCACAAAGCACGCTCCCGAGCTCGAAATTGCAATGCATTTCCGCGAACTTCAATCGAAGTACTCGTGCTCGGAATTCTATATCGACGCATCCAAGTCCCATGCTGGCGTATCTTACGCCGCTGTTGGCCCCTCCTTTTCTAAATCTGACGTATTGAACCCCCTAACAAGCATCTTCACCGCAGAAGCCTACGCCGTACTGTCTGCGGTGAAGCATATAGAGAAATTGAAACTACAAAAGGCAATAATATTCACAGACTCCTTGAGTCTTGTAAAAGCGCTAACATCCTTACAAAAGCATAAGAATCCTGTTGTTATCGAGCTTTACTCACTCTTGTGTAACATTTACCAATATCGTAGACATGTAATAATATGCTGGGTGCTTGGCCATAGAGGCATCGAGGGCAATGTGCTAGCAGACCAGTTGGCCACATCAACTACATCGCAAGCTATTAATCCTGCCGCTGCTATTTCCTCCACAGATCTGAAGCCTTTTTTGCGAAGGAAACTGCGAGGCCACTGGCAGCGTCTGTGGAACGCAGAAACAACTAATAAGCTCCACTTGATTAAGCCACAGTTAGGTTTCTGGCCCTGTACAACTAAAACACGACGAACTGATGTCCTATTCTGTCGTCTCAGAATAGGATACACATATGGTACTCACAATTTTCTATTGAATGGAAATGATCCTCCAACATGTGGTAGATGTGGCGACAGGCTCACCGTCCTCCGCGTCCTCTTGGAGTGTCGGGAAGCCGAAGGAGAAAGAAAGAAACATTTTCCTCTCGCATATCGCTATTGTGTCCCTCTGCATCCCGCTATGTTTTTCGGTAAAGAACCACTTTTTAGCACCAACGCAGTCCTTGCTTTCTTGAAAGATGTTGTGCTATATGTTATTAGCCCAATAAGTTCGTAGTGCATCCTCTCTGTTTAGGCACTTGTGCTTCTGGCCAATTCTTGTATCTTTAATTTTTTGTAACTCGTATCATTCTTTCGCAATGCATTGTTCATGTCCATAGTACGCATAATCACTCATTGCCATAATCTTATTACTTATAGATTTTACGCACTTTACAGCGACTGATTTTAGGCCCCTTTACAGCCATGTCACATCTAATGTTCATATAATTCCCTATTCATCTACCATTAACAAGCCATTACCATCGTCTTGGCGCGAACTAATACTGTCATGGCGCTCTTTGGCCATACCTGGCCCTTGCGCCATTAAACTCCAACAATCATCAGGATTATTAGCTTGCGGTGTAGTTGATGTGGCTAACTGGTCTGCAAGCTCATTACCCTCAATGCCTCTATGGCCAGGCACTCAGCATATAATCACATGCTGGTTAGATATATACGCTCTGCATAAAATTGATGATGATGATGATATATGTTGTTTTCTGGCGCAAGGGCCAGCTATGGCCAAAGAGCGCCAAGACGTGGTGTACTGAGTGAGCAATGGTATGATCAATGACAGTGCGTAGGTGTAGGGTGGCTGTAAAGGGGCCTAAAATTCTGCGCACTAAAGGTGCGTAAAATACAGAATTAATAAGATCATGACAATGATGTGATAGGGCGCAATGAATATGGTATAAAAAAAGCTGTGAGCGATACAAGGCACTACTGCCTCACAGAGACCCTTAGAAGCAAGAGCCTGGAGGAGAGTGCATTTCAAAATGCTGTCGCAGCAGCGTCCTCTGAAAGAGGACCCTGCTACGAATCTCTCGGGCGAAGAACTTGCACAACGTCGATGTCGTTTAAAAAGGCTAAAACTGAGTCGTGCTGAAATACCGGGTCATTAGCTAAAAACATCGCTGGGTGAAGGGGTATGTTCTCTCTATAGGCTTGAACAAAGTGTTTCTTTCTTTCAGGTTCTATTAGAGGACACTGCACTAGGATGTGAAGTACAGTAAGTACCTCCCCACATCTAGTACAGGTCGGGGGTTCGCCTCCAGACAACAAGTAATTGTGCGTGCCGTAAGTGTGTCCTATTCTGAGCCTACAGAATAGGACATCATTTCTTCTAGATTTCGTGGTGGATGGCCAGTTCCCTAAACGGGGCTTAATTAAATGAAGCTTGTTATGAGTCTGGCCGTCCCACAAACGTTGCCAGTGGACTCGAAGTCTCTTGCGTAGATATGGCTTCATATCGAGAACAGGGACGAGCATAGATGTGTTGCCAGCTTTTGCCTTGATGGATGTGGCAAGCTGGTCTGCCAGTACATTTCCCTCGATGTCTCGGTGTCCTGGCACCCAGCACACCACAACATGCTGGCCAGACGCATAAATACTACATATGAATGAATAAAGCGATACTATTACAGCATTTTTGTGCCTCTTAAGAGATTTTAAGGCTTTTACTACGCTCAGTGAGTCTGTGTAGATGATTGCTTTTGGTATTTTCGATTCTTTGATGTATTTAAGAGCCGACAGTATTGCATAAGCCTCTGCTGTGAAAATGCTCGTTAGGGGGTGCAGGGCGTCGGCATCTGAAAATGATGGGCCAACCGCTGCATAAGAGACGCCAGCATGAGACTTTGATGCATCGGTGTAAAATTCCGGACAGGAGTATTTATGCTGCAGTTCGAGGAAATGCATTCTAATGTGTGCAACTGGGGCGTGCTTCGAAACATGTAAAAAGGACAAATCACAGTCGACAATCTGCCACTGCCACGGTGAGACCTGTATAGTGGGTGTCATTAGACGATGTTCAAAGAGTGGGACATCCATTTCCTCAGCCAGACTTCTCACACGCAACGAGAAGGGCTCTCTTACTGCAGGTCGGTTATGAAAGAGGTGGGAGCTGGACAAATCATTTACGGTGGAATATGAGGGATGTTCACTGTTTGCATTCACTCTAAGAAAATACATGAAAGCTGTGTAGGTCCTCTGGAAGTGGAGGGACCACTCATTGGATTCCACGTAAAGGCTTTCTACAGGGCTTGTCCTAAAGGCACCTGTAGACAAGCGAATACCTAGATGGTGGATGGGGTCCAGCATCTTCAACGCGGTTGGGGTGGCTGACTGGTAAATTATGGCCCCGTAGTCTAGGCGTGTTCGTATGAGGCTTTTATACAAATTTAACAGACACTTTCTGTCACTACCCCATGTAGTGCGTGACAACACTTTTAAAATATTCATTGTTTTCATGCACTTGTTTTTTAGATGTTTTAAGTGTGGTATGAATGTTAGCTTAGTGTCAAGAATTATGCCTAAGAATTTATGTTCCGTTTTTACAGGTAGACGCTGTCCTTGCAGGTCAATGTCGGGGTCGGGGTACAGTCCTCTCTTTCTAGAAAAAAGGACGCAGGCGCTCTTTTGTGGATTTAGGCAGAACCCATTCTCGTCTGCCCATTTAGCCACCTTGTTCAGACCAAGTTGAACCTGCCGCTCACAGATTGCAAGGTTGCACGATTTAAATCCAATCTGTATATCATCGACGTACGTTGAATAAAACATGTTGCGTGGGATGCATAGACGCAAGGAATTCATTTTTATAATGAAGAGAGTGCAACTGAGCACCCCACCCTGTGGTACTCCGGTTTCCTGCACGAAAGGCCGTGATAATGCATTGCCAACTCGAACACGGAATGTGCGATTCAGCAGATAACTTTCAATCACATTTAACATATTACCACGTATACCAAAGTGGGAGAGGTCTCTCAGTATTCCGAACCGCCATGTGGTGTCGTATGCTTTTTCCATATCGAGGAAAACAGAAAGGAAGAATTGTTTGTGAACAAAAGCTTCACGTATCTGTGCCTCAATACGTATCAAATGGTCAATGGTGGATCGACCCTCGCGAAAACCGCACTGGTATGGGTCAAGCAGCTTGTTTGATTCTAGGAAATGTATCAGACGACGGTTTATCATTTTCTCGAAGGCTTTGCAGAGGCAGCTTGTTAGAGCTATGGGCCGGTAACTCGATACGGACGATGGATCCTTGCCCTGCTTCAGGATAGGGATCACTATGGCCTCTTTCCAGGCAGAGGGGATCTCGCCGGAGGTCCATATAGAGTTATACAGACAGAGAAGGGTTTTCTTCGTTTCAGAGGGCAGGTTCTTCAACATTTCATATAATATGCGGTCAGGGCCTGGGGCAGATTGGTTGCAACAGGCGAGTGATGCCTGAAGCTCTGCTAAAGAGAAAGGCAAGTTATAAGGCTCGTTCCCGGTGCTCTTTCGATCTAGTTTTTGTTTTTCTATTGCTGCTTTGTGTTTTGTAAATTCTGGGGAATAGTGCAATGAACTGGACACATGTTCAAAGTGTGCACCCAGGTGGTTTGCTTGGTCTTCCAAGCTGTCGCCTTGTGTGTTTACCAAAGGGAGTGAATATGTTTGTCGTCCTCTCACCTTGTTAACCCTGTTCCAGACTTTGGCCTCATCTGTATACGAGTGTATACCTGATAAAAACTTCTGCCAGCTCTCTCTTCTGGCCTGTCGGCGCGTTCTCCTGCCTTCGGACTTTACCTTCTTAAAATTGATAAGATTCTCCGCAGTAGGAGAATCGCGTAGCAACCCCCACGCTTTGTTCTGTTTTCTACGAACGTTCCTACATTCGTCGTTCCACCATGGGACACGGCGTTTGCATGCCGCACCACTTATTTCGGATATGCATTTAGAAGCGGCATCAATTATCAAGGAAGTAAAATATTCCACAGCAGCATCAGTTCCTAACGAAGACATGTTGGCCCAGGAGATGCTACTAGTAAGATTTCGAAATTTCTCCCAATCGGCTGTGTCAATCTTCCATCGAGGGGCTTGTGGTGACGGCTCAGTTTTGGTTGTTCGCAGTAGTATTGGGAAGTGATCGCTCCCGTACGGATTTTTGGTAACTTCCCATTTAAGTTCAGATAATAGAGACGGGGAAGCTATGCTAAGATCAATAGAAGAAAAGGTTCTGTTTGCGAGACAGTAAAATGTAGGTTCCTTCTTGTTCAGGAGACACGCGCCAGAGGAGAAAAGAAATTGTTCAACAAGACGACCTCGCGCATCGATACGAGAGTCGCCCCACAGACTACTGTGCGCATTGAAATCGCCAAGAACAAGATAGGGTTCTGGCAATTCATCTATAAGGGACTGAAATTCATGTTTATGTAAGTGGTAATGGGGGGGTATGTAAAGTGAGCAGATGGTGATGAGCTTGTTTAGAAGAACAAGTCGAACTGCCACTGCTTCAAGGGGCGTTTGTAGCTGCAAACGTTGACATGCGATGCTTTTGTGAATTACAATGGCAACACCGCCTGATGATGCGAGAGCATCATCGCGATCTTTACGAAACGTAACATACTGTCGGAGAAAATTTGTATGTTTCGATTTTAAGTGCGTTTCCTGTACACACAGCACTTTTGGATTGTGTTGGTAAATAAGTTCTTGGACATCGTCGAGGTTCCTAAGAAGGCCTCTGACGTTCCATTGAATGATTTGTGTATCCATAATTAAAGTAAATTGGTGCTGTGTGTACTAAAAATGGAAATGTTGCTTTAGATTACAGAGCCCTTTCCAGGCCCTGTAACGCGGGATTTGTCCTTTCTGAAGCGGTCGAGGGAACCTCGCCGCTCCTTAGGCGCTTGGTGCGCCGTCGGGATAGGTGTGGTGTCCATTGCTTCTTGTGAAGCGCCGGACACGCGCTCTTGCGAGCGAGAAGTTTCGCGGGAAAGTCTCCCCGCGAAGGACGAGGCATTCGCGCCCACCAGCCCTGAGGTCGATGGGGCTGCCTTTGGGCCTGAGCTGCGCCGGCTGTTGCTAGCGCCAGCAGGGGCCGGTGAGGGTGAGGCAGCCTTGACTGCACCCACCGTGGGAGCTGCTGGCGAGCCTGCGGGTTCGCTATGCGAAGCGCAGGCTGCCACTGAGGACTGTTGTTGTGCCGGCCACCCTAGGGTAACCGGGCCTGTTTGCTGGTTGGGTGCAGTAGGCTTAGCGCCTTCCACCCTGGGGGCAGGAGCCACAAGCGACAGCTCGCTGCGTGCGGGCTGTGCAGGTGGCATTAGCCGCTGCGACGCTGCCCCTTTACGCGCCGCATCAGCATAAGTAGTCGTGTGGAATGGTGAGCACCTTTTACGTGCTTCCTTGAAGGAGATGTTCTCACGAACTTTGAGAGTGATAATTTCTTTTTCTTTTTTCCAATTCGGACAAGACCGGGAGTAAGCTGGATGCTCACCATCACAGTTTACACAGTGAGGTGCTGCTTCACAGTTGTCTGAGGAATGACCTTGCGTTCCACATTTCGCACATGTTAGTCTACCACGGCAGCTCTGCGAGCCGTGGCCAAATCTTTGACATTGGAAGCATCTTCTGGGATTGGGGATGTATGGCCTGACAGCTAACTTTGTGTATCCGGTTTCTATGGTTTCTGGCAGATCGCAAGTGGCAAAAGTCAGGATCAGGTGTTTAGTGGGAATTTCCTTATTTTCTCTTCTGATATTGATGCGCTGTACGTTTGTTACGTTTTGTTCTTTCCAGCCTTCCAATAGTTCGGTTTCGGACAAGTCGATTAGATCTGCATCAGACACTACTCCACGTGCTGTGTTCATAGACCGATGAGGTGAGACGGTAACAGGTATGTCTCCAAATGCCACAAGGTTGTTCAATTTATTGTGCTGCGCTTTGTCACGGATCTCAAGCAGGAGGTCCCCGCTCGCCATTTTGGTGACCTTGTAACCTGGGCCAAGGGCGTCAGTCAAGCCTTTCGCAACAAGAAAAGGGGATACGGTTCGAGCTGGTTTTTCAGTTATCTCACTGTGCACAACTTGGTAGCGGGGAAAAATTTCTTTCGGTCTGAATAGGTTTAATATTTCATCGGTGCGCCCCCTCTTGTGAGGGTGACGATCAAGTAGACGGGGAAATGCAGGTGTTCCCATATTAGTTCGGTTTATTTCGGCGGCAATGGCGGCCACCCACCACGGAGCCCAACTAGGGGACGCTGCAGCACTTAAGGTGTAAGGCTGCAGACGCCAGCCGTGCATTGCTGCTATAACCCAATATAAGATACCCAAGAGAGGGCACATACACAAGGTTAACCCGAGCCGCCTATGAAAACGTGGAAGTAACAGAAGAGAATAGGAGACAGGACAGTAAAGAAAGGAGATAGGAAAGAAAAAGGGCAGAGAGGGGGATAGGAAAAGGCGACCACCGATTTCCCCCGGGTGGGTCAGTCCGGGGGTGCCGTCTACGTGAAGCAGAGGCCAAAGGAGTGTGTTGCCTCTGCCGAGGGGCCATAAAGGTCCAAACACCCGGCTTCGGCTCAACTCCCAGGATCCCCTTTTCCCCGGACACGGCTAAGCCGCGCACGGTTAGACGCGGGAGGGTCCGACCCTCATGTGCTCGGGTACGTGGTGTCGCAACACACCAAACGCCTGCTGACGCAGACGCCCCTGCGGGGTGCATAAAATTGAATACAGCTCAGTAAGTACAAGGTTTCTGTGTTTACACAGCGACTTCAATGCTTTCACAACACTTTGGGAGTCTATAAATATAATAGTCTTTTGAAGTTTTGATTTTATTATAAACCTCACTGCCGATAATAGTGCATAGGCCTCAGCCGTAAAGATGCTTGTCTCCGGGTGCAGTACACCGGATTTCGAAAATGATGGACCGATGGCTGCATAAGATACCCCGGCATGTGACTTGGAAGCTTCTGTGTAAAACTCTGCACATGAGTATTTAGATTGGAGTTCTAGGAAATGCATTTTAATGTGTGCCTCTGGCGCATGTTTCGTGACTTCTATAAATGATGTGTCACAATCTATGAGCTGCCACTGCCACGGCGGTAACAACTTTGCTGGAGGCATGAGACGTTGTTCAAAGAGTGGCACACCTACTTCTTTGCTGAGGCTCCGCACACGCAACGAGAAAGGTTCTCTCGCTGCAGGTCGATTGCGAAAGAGTGTAGTATTAGTCGTGTCATTTATGGTCGGATATGCCGGATGTTCAGAATTGGCGTTTACCTTGAGAAAATATGTGAAGCTGGAGTATGTCCTTTGTGGGTGGAGTGACCACTCATTTGGCTCTACGTAGAGGCTTGCCACAGGACTTGTCCTAAAAGCACATGTGACCAAGCGGATGCCTAGATGGTGCACAGGATCCAGCATCTTTAGCGCGCTCGGCCAAGCAGACTGGTACACTATAGCCCGGTAGTCTAATCGTGTATGTATAAGGCTCTTATATAGGTTCATGAGGCATTTCCTATCACTACCCCACGTTGTGTGCGACAAAAGTTTAAGAATGTTCATTGTTTTTAAGCATTTGTTCTTAAGATACTTTATGTGTGGGATGAATGTAAGCTTGGTGTCTAGTACTATGCCCAAAAATTTGTATTCGGTACTTACAGGTATCCGCTGTCCATACAGTTCTATGTCAGCATCAGCGTTCAATCTTCAGTTTCGTGTAAAAAGAACACAAGAGCTTTTATTCGGGTTGAGCTTAAAGCCATTTTCATCAGCCCATTTGGAGACTTTGCTGAGACCGAGCTGAACCTGTCGCTCACAGATTGCCAGTTTGCACGACCGAAATCCTATCTGTACGTCATCTACGTGTACCGAATAAAACATGCTGCGTGGAATGAATGAATGCAAGGAATTCATCTTTACAATGAAGAGCGTACAACTAAGTACTCCACCCTGTGGAACCCCGGTTTGCTGAATAAAAGGTCTGGACAGAGTACTGCCTATTCTAACTCGAAAAGTACGGTTAGACAGGTAGCTTTCTATAACACTAAGCGTGCTTCCCCGAATACCCATCTCGGACATATCCCGCAGTATTCCAAAGCGCCACGTTGTGTCGTAGGCCCTTTCTATGTCGAGGAATACGGACAAGAAAAACTGCTTATGGACAAAAGCGTTTCGGATATTTGCCTCGATACGTACTAGATGGTCGGTTGTTGACCGGCCTTCTCTAAAGCCCCACTGATATGGATCGAGCTGTTTGTTTGATTCGAGGAAATGCAGGAGACGGCAGTTAATCATTTTTTCGAATAGCTTACACAGGCAACTTGTGAGCGCTATTGGGCGATAGCTTGTCACTAAAGAAGGGTCCTTCCCCTGCTTCAGAACCGGAACGACAATTGCTTCTTTCCATGTAGAAGGACTGTACCCAGCAGCCCATATTTTATTAAAAAGTGTGAGTAGAGTCATTTGGGTGTCTGTGTGGAGGTATTTGACCATATCATAGACTACTTTGTCAGGGCCCGGAGCAGAGCTCTGACATTTCTTTAAGGAGGCTCTTAACTCGGCAATGGAAAAAGGGCTATTGTAGGGTTCGAACCGTCTGCACTTACGATCTAATGACATGCGTTCTATTTGTTCCTTGTGTTTAAGGAATGACTGTGTATAGTTGATTGAGCTAGACAAGTACTCGAAGTGCTCCCCGAGAGCGTTAGCCTGGTCTTCCAAGCTATTACCATAGTCATTTACCAGAGGCAAAGAGTGGGTTGATTGTCCTTTAAGCTTTCTGAGTCCATTCCACACTTTTGTTTCCTGTGTATAGGAATTAATTCTCGAGACAAACTTCTCCCAGCTGGCCCTCTTTACTTGTCGCCGCGTCCTTCACCCCTGTGATTTAATCTGTTTAAATTCGATTAGGTTCTCCGCAGTTGGGCATTTGCGTAGTTTGCCCCTGGCTTTATTTTGTCTCTTTCGTGCTTGTCTGCAATTATCATTCCACCAGGGAACCCGTCTTTTGGATGTAGTCCCATTTGTCTGATGAATGAACTTCTCAGCTGCGTCAATGATAAAGGCGGTAAAATATGATACGGCATCATCTATACTAAAGTTTCTTATAAAATCCTGTGATAGGTAGGTGGATTCCTTAAAACATTTC
>NW_023606779.1:0-40001 GCF_013339745.2 Dermacentor silvarum | reverse complement strand
TCTACGTTACCCGTCCGGCCCGGCCCGCCACCCCTTTACCTTAAGCCCGAGCCCGGCCCGAGCCCGACTCGAAACGGGCCCGAACCCGGCCCGAGACCGAAAAATAATGTTTTTGAGAGTTGAGAGGCCCGAAAATAACTCGCTGCACGTTACATGCACACCACCAGAAAGCCCGAGCCCGGCCCGGGCCCGCGTCAAAAAACCCGAGCCCGGCCCGGGCCCGAGTCAAAAAGCACACGCCGTGCCCGAGCCCGGCCCGAGCCCGTGAAATAACTGTGCTACCCGGCCCGGCCCGGCCCAGGGGCCGGGCCGGGCTCGGGCTTTCGAGTAAGCCCGAGCCCGTGCAGTGCTCTAGCACTGCAGTGTGCCGCGGCTATGAACGCTGTGGTTCATATACGCTAGTCTATGACGATGGGACAGACTTGGTGCAGCAAATGCGCTATACTTGACCATTGAGCCGGGAGAAAACAAGACGCCGGTGTCCTTGCTCTTTGACGAACATGCCGAAAACGGTCAATGTAATTAATAATAATAATAATAATAATAATAATAATAATAATAATAATAACAATAATAATATATAAATTCACCATAGCAATATTCACTACAGCAGACCCACCAGAGTCACAGCTTCGCTGGCTTCCATCTTCACAGTAGTGGAAGGGCTCTGAAGTTTTGTTGGTGTTTTTAAAGCCTAATGTGCAGAGCTTGATTTTCTAAGTCAGAGATGCTTGTCCGTTAACGTGTCTTTTATTATTTATTTTAACAAAAAAGTAGCTATGAAATTTCACGAAAATATACAATAACTACTCAACCTGCAACTCAGCGGTCCACCACGGAGTGGTGCTCAGTATTGAGCGCTGCTCAATACTGATGGGAGAAACAGCGTCCGTTTATGACTCTCTGAAGACATAAATATGAACTGTAGTTAGTGCAACACAGAGAAAAATATAGCTATCACCTGAACCTCGTGTTAGCAGCATGACATGTCGAGCTAAATTAAAATACAGCCAAAGAGCAGAAAAGCTGAATATCTGGCGCAACTGTTGTAGTTAACACGCCCCGAAAGTAGCCAGCTTGCCGCAAAGCAGTCAAAGCTGACAACCCTGCTCGGGGAATTTGGAAATCTGCCCCGCAAATAGTGGGATTGGAGCGTGCACAAGGTGTCGCCACCAAAATTTTTCCCCTGTGCTCAAAATAATATATCTTGCTTCCCCGTTATTAATCTATAACTATAGTATTTCCATTGTGTGAGTGATGTTTGAATGGAGTAGAAACGACGTACGATACACTATCGAAAACTTATGTCGGTTTATGACCATTTTAGAGAGTTTATTTTTGTGTTGTTTTCAGAAAAAAATCTACATGCGAATCTGAATATCTTACTGCATAATTATTTTTCCCAAAGTCTATCGCATCGACATAGCAGCTAAAATGGGCTGTACAATTGTCCTCTAGCGCATTCGCGGTAAATAAGATTTGGACGGAGTCAAAAACAAGCCACATAAACCTAACAAGCCGAGGTTAGCAAAGCCGCTTCGACAAGGATGGGTTCACCCACCTAAGGATGAGCCGACGTTCTCTTTTTTTTTTTTTGTACATTTGCTTGTGGCTCAACGGAAACTGCACTTGAATGCGGGCGATCTTCCAATACTGCCGCAATACCCGTAATCCTTCGTTTAACCCTCGTATAGCTGGATAGCCGCGTTGTCCCTGAAATGTCGACTGTGATAAACGTTACTACTACTTGGTTGGGGGCGCTATCCTCTGCACAATAAATTAACCTATAACCGGACAGATAATTCTGTCAAATTATTCATATTCCAGACTCGCTATCTCCCGTGGTCCAGTGACTCTGGCTGGCGAGTCAGAGCGCTGCTGAGATTTAAAGGACACGGACTAAACAAACTGCTTCAAATCAGAGTTGTCAGTGCGCGATTAAGCTATAGAGATCTCCGTGCGAGGAAAGGTTATGCGATAACGAGAAGCGGCCGCCTTCACGTTCATTCGTTATTCCGAGAGCTCAGAACCGTAAACATGCCCATGAAGCTAGCACGTGCGTCAGCCATGGCCAGAGAAGAAAAAATATCCTTGAAGCCGTTTGGATAACGAGGGAACGACTTCTGTAGTCATCTGAAAACAAGTTCGACCTTCCTGAAAGCTGTGTCAGCTGCTTAAATAGTCCAGCCACGGTCGATAGGTAATGAATGGTACGTGTAGTCCAGAATAAGGCTCGCAAGGGAATGCCCAAGTTGCATAATTACTTTGATGTGTGTAGGAACAGGAAGGACAAGACCGTATTAGTAATTGATCGTGCGAGACAAGATAAGCTTAGCCTAGAATGCGTTAGGACTTCTCCGAAGAGAAATGTTCTATGTTGGTACCCAGCCCGTAAGGTGAAATTACGAACTCCGTATTGTAAAATTTAAGCGCAGCTCTAACCGTGTTTTTATTTCACGTGTCAATATTTTCTCTTACGATTATATAAGTACACGGTTTGTATAAGGAAGAAAACGCTGTGAGTATCGCAGCTAGCACGCACATCCATCTGTCTCCTGCGGTGCATTGCAAGCGGAGTGAAGTGTGGCGCGACTGCCTGGCTAATCGGGAGATCGCGAGAGGCAGTGCGTGGGTGACGCGTGAGCGCGATTCACAGCAGCCGCCGCAGGCAGACCTCCGCTAATGCAGCGCTTTGTTTCCATACAGACGATGCGCGCTACTCTGGCGCCACATCGTAGTCATCGTCGCCGCACAGTCCATCTTGCGCGGTACTACGCTTCGCACGCTTTCGTTCCACCAACGACGAGAGCCGCCCTTCGTCGCGGGTAAATTGTGCCAACAGCGTCACCAGCGACAACACCCACGCGAGCGTCACATCGAGCCTTACTCGTAGCCGCTCGCCATTGCCCCTTGCAGGAGCAGTGATCCCCGTCACACACGCTGGTACCGTATAGACTGACCTCGGCAGATGACGCCGCGGACGAGCGTAGCCCTCCCCACCTCACTCCACCCTTTCTCAAATTATGTATGCTAAGAAGTTTGAATAGATCGGCTAGAGGTTACCTTGGATTCTGCAAAGGTGTTTCTTGTAATTATTTCTTTGGCGTGTGCGCGCCATTCGCGCGCCCAAGTGCTGCCTAGGGCAAGAGCAGGGGCATGCACTAGTGCTGCGCAAATCAGGGCCTCCGTGATAACAGTGGTGATTATTGCGCCAGCCGTTCTAATCGACGCTCCCTACAGCCTATATAAAATGTAAATGACTTCGATAGCACTGGTAGCCGAAGTCTTGAGCGTCGGTGCAAGCGCCCGTGGCAGGCAACGCGTATCGTGTCATCCGGCGAATTAAGCGACGTGCCGAAGTGACGATAAGCAAATAGGACCAAGCGGGAGGCCAGCTGGCCAAGGATGCAGCGCTGGTTGAGAAATTTAAGGGCAATGCTCACCTTCCCGTCGGTGCTGCCGAGAAACCCATTGAACAATAATTTCCAAGGTTTATACTGAACCTTCATGGGTGCTCTAATACGAAGGTGTCATTGCTGCAGATCAAGTATGGGTCATGAAAGTTTATTTTATTCCTTTTGCTTCAAAAGAATCCTCCTCCATTCCACCCTGTGAAAGTGAATGTACAGCGAAGCTGCTGCCTATGTTACACCAACACCACGCATCAAGGATACATGTGCACACGTTTGTCACGCGCGCACGCACGTGCGTGGCAGTGCAGCATTCATCTTCATTCTTGTAGGCCCTCCGCCTGGCGCAAATGCGTTATTATTGCGATAGCAATTATATGGACACTTGAACCGGATTTCTGCCGTCGCCGTCGCCGCCGTCGTCGTCGCCGTGGCCGTGAGGTTCCCTATAGATAAAATCTTCGCCGCGCGCCGTATGCCAGAGCGGAAGCGTGCGGGGACGCGCGCTATCACGGAGAGCGAACGCACTCAATCTCCCACGCGCAAGCAAGGAAGCGGGCAGCCAGCGCTGGAGGGAGCGGGGGGGGGGGGGGGGGCGCACTTCTACTCTGCCAACAACCGCGCTCGTCGCTCCGCCCGCACCGTCTCTTATCTCCCCACGGCTCTGACCTTTACGCGCCGTGCATTCGCCGCCCAGTTTCCGTTGAAGCGATAGACCGCACGTACCTTCGCCGCTGCGGCGTATGCGCTTGCTGCCAGCGTTTTGACAGTCGTCTGCAGTCATTCAGTGTGATCTATTCATGTTTGTTTGTGCGCGCTCACACCACGCTTGTTCATTCAGTTAGTACTAGTCGGGCCACATTTTCCAACGCACGCTACACATGCAATGCTGCCCGGATCGGCAGTGCAGCGCTACAGGTGTGTCCCTTGGCACGCGCTGCCCACGGGAAGCGCTTCTCATCAACACCACCGTTTCACACGCGCCTTCTCGTGGTCATCGAGTCTCTCTTCATGACGGTCTACTTACGCCGCAGCACACCTGCTTACTTAATCAGCTCATGTCTACTACAATTCATATTATTACCAAAGCCGCTCACCTTACTTCGTATGACATTGCTATGTTGCTATCGCATTCATTGCTTCGCCCTTAGGGCGAAACTGTGACATTTTGAAGTAATTCAATTTCTCAAAGTAAAATGCGTCACAAAACTCGTAAAGCACGAGTTCCACACAACCCGGAGAAATGATAGCATCGGAATATAATTTGAAAAAACGAGAAAACGTAATTCTGTTACGCTAAAATTAAAATAAGCCCTCATTACCGGGGAGTGGATGGGGGGCAAGAGAGGCACTTGCCCCTACGCTGTCAAAAGTGGGGGGGAGGGGCAAAGTATGCCATTTGCCCCCCCCCCCCCCCCCACACACACACACTTTTGAAAGCGGGCATTTTCGGCTGCATGCTCAAAAGTTTCACAAAACTAGAGCTGAAGCTAAAGTTTCTTCCTTAACAGAGTGGACATGTAAGGAATGCTTTTTTCACAACGAAGCTGTAGTATATGCCTAGGCAAAACGCCTGTCCGTGCCCAGGAGGGCGGCGCAACCGTGCGGACGCGCTCGTGCCACTGCTCGCGCGTTCGTCGTCTTCTTCCCCAGTTGGCTCGGTTACCACTCATCATTGCAGCGTAGAATTTCACTTCTCTTCAGTCGTCTTAATGGGGAGGCCGCGTTTACGGGGGTATGAGCCATTCATTGGCTTAGCTGACGGACAGATTTAATAACTGAGGTGATACGCGAATGTGTGTGCGTACCTAGCGCCACGATAATCACCGATAAGGACATGAGAATATCGGCCAATATGGCTTCCGTGGTGCATTTCTAGAATTTATTCAACATTACCTTCAGTACCGCCAGCAGAAAGTGATTGTCAACAGCTATGCGTCAGATTTAAAACCATAAACACCAGTTGTGCCACAAGGAATCATCCTCGAGTCTTTGCTATTTGCTTATATATATATATATATATATATATATATATATAATGATCACGTTAACATTGAATTATCCGCTAAGTTTGTTATCTACGCTAATGACAGCACTATACTAATTACCGAAATGTTGCACTTCATAAGGAAAACAAAGTACTAATTAAATTATCAGTCTGGTCTACGGCAAATTATCTTGTAGTAAATGCAGACAAGACAAAAGCTGTTCTTTTTAGTTCTATTATCTAGTTTAGTAATCCAGTTCACTTATGACACTTATTGCGTCATAACTGAACCCAAGAATCGCAATATTGGCAAGGAAGTTGTATGGAAGTTTGAAAATTTATTCCTTGAATTTATATAAGCACTTAACTGAAACTGTAGTAACTACAGTTAAGTGCTCAGGCGATCTTTTCTAAGAGCACATGTCATGGGATCCGCGTGTAGAAGGTGCAGCAAATGAAATATCTCAAATCACCGGTATAGTTTCTGAACAACGCTACTCAGTCCCACAAAGCGTAACGCTTGCTATTTATAGCTCTCTACTTATGTCAGTTTTACGTTACTGTTGCCTAATATAGGAAACTACTACTGTTCCCAACTAAACGATTACACCCAATACGAAAAAAAGGCTGTTTGAACGATAGCCAATGCTTTATACCAAAGCCACTCAGAACCACTCCTCGGTTCCCCTGAAGCATGCGCTCATTAGACGTTATGAAAGTGAACTCAGAAATAAAATACCATTCACTCGAGACCATTGTGACACCAGAAATTTTGGACTTCTCACGTTGTAAAACCCACTATATGGTGATCAAATGTTACACTTGCAGCTCCCTCGAGTGCTAAAAAAATAACATGTTTCTTATGCACCATGTTGGCACTGCTTAACAAAAGTTAGACGTTATCGCGGCCTGCAAGTATCGGAACTTTCTCTAATGTTATCAATGGTTCTATCCATTGTCACCGAACGTTGTGTGATCTGATCGTACGCGGATTGTGTAGTACTTTTTGGAAGGCACACGGGCACAAGCGATTACGCTGGAACCTAAGGCGAGTGACGCATAAAAGCCGACGCGCTTGGCCCACTGCTCAGATTTCGACGATCGTCGACTGTGCTCGCCGCTACCGTGGTGCTTCGAGTGTCACTTGCTTTTGTGGATACATGTTCGCCCAATAAAGAATTTGTTGGTGATCAGCAGTTTTTGCTACTGTCTTGTTCGTCGTCACTATAGCGTGACAATATCGTTCTGCTTTACACGTGTGGTGTATCCAAGTGTGGAATTACGGGCGATTTTGCTTACGCTTCTCACGTGCATAGTTCATCTAATCATTTTCTTATGTTGTACAGGTTATTTAGCACTTATTACGTCATGACTGAATTTTCGATTTTCGATTTTTTTAACACTCTGCACGTAGCACGTGTAAACTTAAGAGCAGGCAGTCCGTCTGTATAGTGGCGAATATACATGCAGCGCAGTAGGCACTGGCATCGCGCAACCCCGCGACGAAACTTTCACAACATCCGAGATGACATTGACTTGTGTAAGCGCTTGAATCCATCAATGGCAGAACGGGACAAGATGAAGCACATTACGGAAGGCATTGATGAGGACGCATTTCCAATGTTGCTAGTGAAGGATCCGCGCACCGTTGCTGAAGTCATCAATTTGTGTCATTGTTTTGACAAGCTGTGGAAACAACGTCTTAGCTCGGCGGATGATTCGCTGGGGCCGCACCACGTGGCCGCACCTTTGACGTATGCGGTAACTGCCTCGTCTGCCGGGGTTCTAGTCCTCCGCCTTTGCCTCGACAGACAGCAGCAGGGTGCAAATCCTCGGCACACTGCTGACAAGCGCCCAGTATGCGAAGCCTGCGGCACTCCGGGACATGTAGCGCGCTTTGGCCGCCGGCGCTTCGCCGCCTTCATGGGCACCGCGCGAGCCTCTAGCTAGGGCATCCTAAAATGGTTCAAACAGCCGCCACCGGAAGTCTACGCTGATGATCACCTACCAGGTCCGGATTCACGGCCCTCTCGTACTCGTCACCCGCCACCTTCAGTACCACTGGGGAGAGAGAGAGAAAACATTTATTTGGATCATCTAGGTCGTTGATCAAGAGGAAAAGTGGGTGGTGTCCTCATTCCAGAACTCCAATGGCCATGGCTGCTCGACGTACTTGCTGGACGAGAGCTTCTTGTCCCGTCAGGGTATCGACGGTCAGCTGTACCTCCCACCGCTCAAATGACGTGCTAGGCGTCTTTAAGTGTTGAGGTTTGCCCCCGTACCCCCACGAGATGTGAAAGAGTGTAGGGCGTGTGTCGCCGCACCAGGGGCAGATGCCGTGATATATCTGTGGGTATATTTTGCTGTATTTGTGTAGGTTTGGGAATGTGTTTGGATAAGCCTGAGAGCTACTGCCTCTTCAGTGCTGAGCTTTTTGTGAGGGGGAGGATAAATCCTGCGGCTGAGTCGCTGGATCTCGAGTCGGTCGCAGTAATTGGATGTCAGGGGCACGAAGGTAAAGTGTGGGGATTGATGAGACGATTGGTTTTGCCCCGCTCGGTTGATTAGCGCTTGAGCTAAGGCGTTCGCCTTTTCTTTCCCCTCCAGTTCCGCGTGACCCGGCGTCCATGTGATTTGATGGGATTCTTGCAGCCTCGGGCCTAGAATCTCAGCCGCCATCAGGGGTGTTAGTCCGTTCGCAAAGTTACGGCAGGCCTGTTGCGAGTCGGTAACGACATGAACTTCCCTATCCACCCTGTCATGTTTTATTACTAGCGCCGCGGCTATGTTCTCAGCCGCGGGGTGATCGACGCAGGGCGTCGATCGCGGGCTTCATGCCGGGTTTGGGAATCGATTAGAAACCTGAGCCCGATGCACATCCTGGACTTGACCGAACACCTAAACGAGAAACTTTGGAGCAAGGGCCACGACCTGAAAGAGTGGAAACACGCGGAAATCGTGACGATTCCCAAACCCGGCAAGAAGCCCGCGATCGACGCCCTGCGTCCCATCTCGCTTACTTCATGCCTCGGCAAGCTGTGCGAAAACTCATTTCCGCAGTTCCTGAGGCACGAACTGCGTCACCGTCGGCAATTCAAAGTCTTCGCTATTTCCTCGCTAACGTTATTGCAGTGTTCGTTGATAGTAACAAATCTCTTGCGCTCGTCGGATACAGATGCTGCTGCATCCGGGATTAGCGAAAAGTTTTGTCACCCATTACGTAAAGTGACCACGCCTCCTTCGGTATTGGCGCTTCGAACTGCAAGTGCACAGCTAATTCAGCCAGTCTCTATGTGCACTGCCAGGATGCTGATTCAAGACATCTTGTATTCAATGGAATTCTTGTGCTAAACGCTTGCTTTCCGGATGTGATTGTCGGCTGCGATTTTCGGTCGCGCCATCATGCTGTCATTGACTGCGCACGTGTTGGGATTCAGCTCTCAGTTCTTTGTGTCATATTTCTGTTTGTTGTATTTGTACGTGCAATGCTAATTTGCATTATATTTTGCACTTTTGTACTGTTCTCAATCAAATGGGATAGTCAGTGGACTCTTTCAAGCCCATTTCTAAGGCTTTTTGTCCTCTGCCCATAGCATCATTGCCTTGTAATGTTGATGTTGAAAGAAAAATTGAATTGAACATTGAATATACCAGAAGGCAAAAAATGCATGTCAACATAAACAATTTCCCTATTCGCTTGTGTTCTGTCTCGAAACAACAAAGTTTGGCTGCAACGGCAACAGTCATCACATAATATCCTGGATTAGATCCTATTTGTTTTCCTCTACTGCACTGGCGTCTAGATTGTTTCATTCAACCACAGTACGCGGAAGAAGTATCTAAATCATTGTTTCGATATTTGAATGACACTAAACAAAGGGAGTTAATTGTCGGAGTCATGAGGGAGGTAGTGGCCGAATACTGCACCAGGGAGGCCAATTCCTGTTCTGGTGAGGGAGTGACTTTGATGAAGCTTAGTGGGCCTTCCTAGTTTGGTTGCACCTGAACTAGTATAGCCCCACTAGCTCTCAGCAATACATTTTTTTCTTGCCGGTGTCAGGCACCACTCCATGCCTGAAAATATAGTGGACTGGAGTAGGATTCGAACTTACGACCTTCAGATTAGAAGCCGGGTATTCTACCTCTGCTCCACGCCACCACTTCATGGATCGTGTCCATGTCATCACTCAGGTAATCAAGAAATCTGCGGAGTACAATCAACCTCTCTATATGGCTTTCATAGATTATGAAAAGGCATTTGATTCAGTAGACATACCAGCAGTCATATAGGCATTGCGTAATCAAGGAGTACAGGAGGCATACGTGAATATCTTAGCAAACATCTACCAGGATTCCACAGCTACCTTTGTTCTCCACAAGAAAAGTAGAAAGTTACCTTTAAAGAAAGGGGTCAGGCAAGGAGACACAATCTCTCCAATGCTATTCACTGCATGCTTAGAAGTATTCAAGCTCTTAGACTGGGAAGGCTTAAGGTGAGGATCAATGGCGAATATCTCAGCAACCTTCGGTTTGCAGATGACATTGTCCTATTCAGCAACAATGGAGACAAATTACAGCAAATGATTGAGGACCTTAATCGAGAAAGTGTAATTGTGTTGAAGATGAATGTGCAGCAGACAATGTTCAATACCCTGTCAAGGGAACAAGAATTCAGGATCGCCAGTCAGCCTCTAGAGTCTGTAAAGGAGTACGTTTTTCTAGGTCAATTACTCACAGGGGACCCTGATCACGAGAAAAATATTTACAGAAGAATAAAATTGGGTTGGAGTGCATACGGCAGGCATTGCCCAGTCCTGACTGGGAGCTTAACACTGTCGTTGAAAAGAAGAGTATACAATCATTGCATTGTACCGGTGCTAACATATGGGGAAGGAACTTGGAGGTTAACAAAGAAGCTCGAGAACAAGTTAAGGACCGCACAAAGAGCGATGGAACGAAAAATCTTAGGACTAACGTTAAGAGACAGGAAGAGAGCGGTGTGGATCAGATAACAAACGGGGATAGCCGATATTCTAGTTGACGTTAATCGGAAGAAATGGAGCTGGGCAGGCCATGTAATGCGTAGGATGGTTAACCGGTGGACCATTAGGGTTACAGAATGGATGCCAAGGGAAGGGATGCGCAGTCGAGGACGGCAGAAAACCAAATGGGATGATGAAGTTAGGAATGTTGCCGGCGCAAGTTGGAATACGCTAGCGCAAGACAGGGGTAATTGGAGATCGCAGGGAGAGGCCTTCCTCCTGCAGTAGACATAAAATATAAGCTGATGATGATTAGGATGATGATGATAATGAAACTAAGGGAGTGACGCGGCCTGGCAGCATAGCCGGGCGGGAACTGGACGTACTCAGAAGTTTGGTTGCTTAGCTCACCTTTTACTATCCTAAACATGAAGTTCAAGTGACACATTCTATTTCTTTGCTATATTTATATTTAACCGGCTTTTACAAGTAAATGAGAGACCGCAGTCCTTCCATAGCTATGTTAAAAATAAACTTCACGGCTTTTTTGCCGTTTGTTGGTTTATTCATGTAAACGCCGGTCATAGGATCCCAGACAATGTTCGCATAATCATTCATTGGTAATATAAGTGTTGCAGTAATATATATATATATATATATATATATATATATATATATATAAACTAGTTTTGTGTGGCGTTAAACAGTGCGAAGTGATTGTTTTAGGAAGTACAATTAAGTCATTTCTTTGGTTGTCGCACGAGTGATGTGGTGATTCCATCGTACGTACATCATCACTAATGTACAAACCGATGTACTAAAATCTTAAACATAGAGAATTACATTTCTGTCTATTTTATACGTAGTATAAAGTAAAGGGTTATTTGTGTCCGTAATATAAATAATGTCGCGCTTTTTATAATTTACAGATATTTGCCAGTTCTTGCAATACCGCTTCAACCTATCTACTTGTGTTAGCAAATTGCATTGATCAGAGCAAGAAGTAATTGTAGAACACACAACTAAACCTTCATAGAGTCTTATGTTCACTTTAAAATTATCAACAATGTAATTAACATAGAGAGGAAACAATAGGGCCCCAAAATGGAGCCTTGTGGAGCACCCCAAACCACAGGTAACATGTCAGAAGGCGTGTCACTGAAGAGGACATATTGCTGCTGGAGAGTCAGGTAAGATTGGATCCAGCTACAAATCACTTAACTTTTCAAAGCGTGTGAAAGGTTTGGAGTAGCTTAGGATGAGAAATGTAATCAAATCCATTCTCAAAATCAAAAAAATTGCCTCTGAGCTCGATTGTTAATGGTTATGGTAAAACCATGGGCTATTTCGACAACTTGTGTTGTAGTATATAGAGAAACCCCGCCTAAATTTATGTTGCGTCGGTGAGTGTATCTTATGCCAGTGGCGCACCGACGGGGGGGGATTCGGGGGTTGTAACCCCCCCCTGAGGCCGACTTAACTCCCCCTTTTGTTTAACCCCTTTTCTTTCCTTACGCATTTGAGTACTGCAACTAAGATGTAAGACGCGCAATCGTCTGCACACTCGCAAAAGCGCATTTTTTCGACAATTTCCCGTGAAGAAATTGAAATTAGTGCTGTTTAGATGGTATTGGCAAACTGTCAACCCCCCCCTGGCAGAGATCCTCGGTGCGCTACTGTCTTATGCGTATTAAGAAAGTTGTTGGAGGTTGTGTACGATGTGCTCTAATGTACATGTTAAGGCTCTGTTTAATTTAGATGATGCATAGTTATGTGGTATGCTGTGTAGTTATAGCCTACTCGTGTACAAAATGAACGGTGCGTTTTCACGAATCATTTGAAGAATACGTTTATTTAGGAAATCGGACATGTTTATGGCTTTTTGTGCATATCTGTGGCTTTTCCCACGCTAACTCATGTGTCTTTCTAGACTAGAGGGCAGAATCTTGTACGTGTCCATGCTGTTTGACTGTATTCAGCGTCGTTCGGCGATATTGGAGATTTAATTTTGTTTTACATACGTCGAGGGGAGCAACCATTGTCACCTAAAGTCGCCAACCTATCCTGTATTATCATGTAAAAAAAAAGCTTCGGAAAACTGTAGAGATTACGCGCGGAGCTAGTGAGCCGAATTAATCGTGTCAATCGGGTATGCGCATGCGCGTTAGTAGTCAAGGATCGAGCCCGTGCAGTACACTCACCCTCGTATTCACCAAACAGGCATCAACTGTAAACTCTTCCTCGTCTCTACCCCAAGCGGAGCACAGCGCCGCCCCGAGATTAAAGAAAACAATACTTTTCAATAACTCTAGGTTTTAAAAAAATGTATGACGTGTACGCACTAAAGCTCGGCGCTTCGGTGCCTCAGCGCCGGTAGCAATATTTGTGGTTGCTCCCCAGCAGACGACGTGTTCTTCCTTGTGTTGCTGCGGTGTTCTTCGTGTTCCTGGTGTTGCTGTATCTTGGTTTATCGCGTGTGGTTCCACTTATGCGAGAAAGCTGGTACTAAATGTTGCACTGAATGTGCTGTGTGAACGTGCATTATAGTAAGCTTTGTGGTGTAGGTGTGAGCTTCGCTAAATATATCAATAGATATCCGAGTAAGCGCTTGCGTGTCAGCACTCGTTATCACTGGATGCGCGAGCTTGTTCTAAGAGGTCAAGAAACAAGCACAAAGATTTCAGCATTCGAAGGCATGGTTTCTAGGTTTCTCAGACTTGCCTATAAGTAGCCGAATGTGTCAACAAGCATCTGCGATTCCGGATGTGCAGGTACTGTACGCTGAGATTGAATTCAGTCGGGTTTCAGCAACTGCCCGTATGGATGTCAGCATCATCTTTTTCCTAAATGCATCATCCTAGACTTTACAGCGGAGGAAATAAAGATAACTTTTAGCTCCCGTTTAGTCAGCCCAACTCAAGCCCATGCACTCTACCAAGTACTACGCAGCGCTTATGCTGTCAGCGGGAAGCAGCCCTTGCTTCGCCACCGAGAACAATAAACGGGCGTTGCGTTCGCGTGTTGTTGCGGTTGTTTCGTAATCAAGTTAACTGCGCGCAGTTTGTGTCCGGGACAGGGACCGTTAACAGCGGAATCAACGCAGTTCGCTGGGTCTGTCAACGGAGCGCACGCTGAGCTGTAGTCTAATCAAAACATTGCAACTACCACCACTGAAACCCGTCACCGAGCGAGTTTGATCACCCCCTAATCACAGACGGTGAAACTTCGTGATGGCCACGTCGTCATGGTTTGAAAATGTGAGAAGTTAATCATATCAGCTAGCACACCATTTTTCTGGCGACTTTTTAAGTCGTATAGAATCCAATGATCGACGAAGAATCAAGTAGCAATTTGCAAGATGCCCAGATTGACCGTCACTGTTTCAGTCCAGCGCGTCGCCACAATCGCCGGCAAGATCGCTAACATGCGGAGGCTTTTACCCCAGACCGTGGAATACCGTACTGATAAGCTGTTCATCCTGCACTGCTACCTTCGTGCATTTAGAAAAAAATCGCTGCAGGCAAACAGGCTCAAGCCAGACGGAATTGAATGTATAAGCGCACAGTACCTGCATGCACAGCCCGTAATCGCAGATGCTCATTCACACATGTGGTTACGTAGGCATGTCATAGAAACCTGCCCTCGAATGCTGATTTTGTTGTGCTTGTTTCTTACCCTTTTAGAACAATAGCGTGAACCACACGTGAACCATGCACTGCTAAAGCGTCCTGACACGCAAGCGCATACTCCGAGATCGATTGAAAATATTGTTACGGAGAATCGATGTTTATTTACAGACGAAGACCAGGATGGATGAGAGGTCGCCACGATGTCACCCCCAAAATGTAGCCATGGTTGCCACTGAGCGTCTTCTCCTATCTTCTCCTGGTGGCCACGTTACAATCCCCCTTTCGCAGACGAAGCCCACTGGGAGAGTCACTGTTCTGTGGCAGGGTAGTAGCGCTTAAGGCGTGCAACATCAGCAAGCTGGGTTTTCTTGGAACGCCTATCTGTAGACAAAACTCGTGCAACCACGTAAGTTAGGTCACTCAGGCGATCTAAAACAACGAACGGGCCCACATAATGTGACAAGAGCTTGCTGCAGAAGCCACGCTTGCGTTGTGGAGTCCATGCCAGCACTAGGTCACCTTGATAGGAACTATCGTACCAATCCTTCGAGCGGTTTTGCGATGCCAATGTGCTGACGCGTGCTATTCAGCGGGCTTCCTCGGCGAGGCAGTGTCTTGGCGACGGAATCCTCAGCGTCCAGAGAAAACGGCAGAATCGTGTCGAGGAAGCTCCACGGCGATCGAACATAAAGCTTATAGAAAGGGCTGTAATTGGTTGGCTCATGCTTCGCAGTGTTCTAGGCGTATGTTATTAATGGCAACGCATCATCCCAGTTCTTGTGGTTAGAGGCCACATACAAGGATAGCACGTTCGTCAAGGTTCGATTCATGCGTTCAACAAGACCGTTGGTTTGCGGACGGTACGGCGTTGAGTGACGAAATGGTGTTCCACATAGCCGAAGCAGCTCTTCAATAGCGTCGGCCACGAAATAACGAGCGCGATCACTTATGATCACGCGAGGTGGGCCATGGTGTAGGAAAACCTAACGCAACAAGAAAGTTGCGACGCAAACAGCGGTAGATGAAGGTATTGCTGCGCGCTCTCTGTGTAGCGTGTAAGATGGTCTACATAAACGATGATCCATCGATTGTTATTCGATGACCGTGCACTCTTAGCACGGTAACGTTTACTAAAGGGGTATATTCTCACAAATTTGTGCACCTATAAAGAAAAGTTACACAGTAACTTTTATTTAAGTAACCTTTAATAGAGGGCATACTCTAACAACTTTGTAACCCATAAGTTGGACATAAAATTGTAACCTTTACTTAAGTAACGTTTAATAAAGGGGCATATTCTCACAATTTTGTGCACCTATAAAATAATAGACTACGTGTACCTATACTAAAGGTTACTATATAGCAACCTTTAGTATAGGCACACGTAGCCTTTATGTATGTAACCTTTCGTGTAGACATACAGTCTTGCAAGGCTTCACACGTGCGTCCTTCTGCGCATGTCCATGAACTTAGGACATTGATTCTTCGGCCGACCACCAAACTTCACCGCAATACACTAGCGTAACTCACTGAGCAGAACTTCATAAAAATTCTAATTCAAATGATCGGCCGAATTTTTACAACTTTCGGTTACCAACGTCAGGAGGATACTCGCTTCTGAAAATATGGGCATTTAAGGCACTTAGTCATAACTTCTCTGCTGCGTTATATTAGCACTTTGGTCAAGGTTAAAGCACTGCTATAACTCAGCAAGGAAATTACGACTAAGTGTCATAAAAGCTTATGTTATCAGAAAAAGGTATCCTTTGGACGTAGCAAACAGATAGTTGTTGAACTTCGGCTGATCTTCCGAAATAGAACTTTTTCTGAAAATGCTGCTCAGTGAGTTACGCTAGTGCCCTGCAGTGAAGTTCAATGTGTGGCCGAAAGAACAATGTGCAAAATTCATGTGCATACGCAGAAGGACGCGCGGGTGACAACGTGCAAGACTGAATGCCTATACGAAAGATTACAAAAAAGAAGGTTCCTAAAAATGGCCGCAGGGGTTATGCCCTAATTTCTTGGACATGACTCATTGTCGAAAACTAAAAGATATTCAGGACTAAAGACAAAATGACATTTTATTGCTGTGAAAACTTCATAGCGGCGACAGACAGCATTTGGGGACAATACATTTGGGGACCAAATTTTACTAAGTAGCTTTTTTCATTTCTTTGGGAACATGTAATTGCATACTGAAGGCAGCCAGTACTGTGCCTATTTGCCATAATTGTGCCTGGCACCAATTTAAAGAAATTGAATCTGCAATGAAGTGCGTTGTTGTTTCAGTTATTCTTTCTGCACAACCTGCAGCAAAATTCTGTAAATATCTCAGCTAGAACAGCAATGCATTTTATGGCATGTTCGCAGTATGTGTGTTTGAGACTATTCTGTGGCAGAATGCTTCCAGCAACCGGACATGGAGTGCTGATTGACCAGCTCTGCCGTTAACCACGATCGTTTATTTACATGCTAATCAGTCAGACATTGGCAATATTCGTACTATAATGATGATTATTCGAGTTTATTGGCGCAATTCGTATTAATGATTAATGCTGAAATTCTGTTGCTATCACTATAAAACTTGTTCCGCAGATTTCGTCTCAAATTCTCTTTTTTTAATATTCAAGGACAGACTGGTTAACAACGTGTAAACCTTTGCCACCTTGCTATTTTACAGCGCCGGTCATTTACACAAGGCAGCTTCCAGGAATTAGTATAGAATGCACGATGCATCAAGACAGTTGTACCTTTTGAAATAAGCTGGCACATACTTGGTAATTTTGGATTAAATGTGCAAGACAGAAAATAATTAATTGATGAAATACACAGTATGTTGCTTATGTATAGGTGAATGCATCGTATACAGGTTCATCCCACAACATATTTCTTTGCTGCGGGCCATGCTGAAAGTTTTTTGCAAAAAGTATCATGTCGTCATCCCATGATAGTGAGATTTCTAATTATATTTTGCACAAGTGGAAAGTATATCTGAAAAGGCGGCACGTTTCAGAATGAATACGCATTTCAGCATGCAACATCTCTTGTATCGAAAAAAAATTGTAGAAGTATGAGACGGCAGCACCCACATTCAGGAAATGATGTGAGTAGCAGCTGTGAGAAGGAAAGCTGACACAAAACATTTGGTGAAAATGTCATGATTACTTTATTTGCTTATACAAAACAAGGTAACTCAAAGCTTTCCCTTCACAAGCAAAATTACATTTTGCCTTGGTCTGTTTTCTTCTTCACAGCCATGAAGCAATAATGAAAAAACCCCTAAGTACAGCACTGCCTGGCAGCACAAATTTCTACAGCATCACGAGGAACGGGGCAAAAAAAAAAAGAGAAATGTTGAAGGTTCGTGTACAATATGTTCAAATACAAATACATATAAGTTTTAGACTTCCACGAGGAGGACGATCTCATCCCTGTTGCGAGCACAATCATGTCTCTTTGGTGCTAGTATGTCAGTTGCTAATTCTCCGATCTCCTTGCTGTGTAGTGGAGCCTACAACGACAGAAAAGTAATCTTACAATCTCGTAGTTACTTGTTAGCGTCGCCCTGCAAACAACAGCTATTAGCATGTAATGAAAGAGACATAAATAAACCACAAACAGATGAAATACTACCACAGAACAAATAATTAAACGCGCCTAAGGTGAATATACTGTTGTGTCTAGGAGATGTCGGTAACAATAAAAATTAAAGACTAAAAAACTGAAGAAAAATGAATTCTCAAGTCAGTTCGTACTCCCCTCCAGTACAAGTACAAAAGACAACACCGCAATAATGTGACAGTGTAACAGTCAAAACGCAATATCAAGTGATTACAAACTGAATATCAGCACAAAACACCAGTTCCTTGCATGAGGTCAATGTTGTGCGTCCGCACATAAGTGCAACATAAACTTGAGATTTAAGAATAACCAACACGGTGACTCATAGTGATAAAAAATATTAAAACGACAGTGTTTATCAAGCGAGCAAGTAGTTTACTTAAATAAAATTGAACAGTGTGAGCATGAGCGTGAATTGACGGTGAAATTTACGACAGACACACACCAGCAAATAAATAGTTGAACAGGAAGCATTGCTTACCTAGGTCACATTTATTGCTGTCTTCGGCATTCATTACAGCAGTCACATCACAAACGATGCTCACCACTCTCAGGTAAGCGAAGAACGTTTACCATTGGCCATCGGCAATGCGTCTCGTTAGAGTGTACTAGACAATGGTCGAGTGGGCCGAACGGCGCTCTGCCGCTGAGGCGCCGCGTGTGGAAAAATAGTGCGAGGGCGCTGCGAGCGAACTGGATTGGGGCGGAGACGCACCTCCGCGGCATTTTCAACGTACTTTCGCTGCGGGCGCCGAGGCCGATTGCGCATAGTACGCTCTTAAAATGGCGCTTTATTTCAACTGCAAATTTATGTTTAAACCATTTTGCCAAACACATATATTTAAGGCATGGAATATACAACGCGACGTCTTCAATTTTGCTGTCGTTGTCAAGCGCGTCGTCTGCTAGCGAGCGCGCGTTCGCTACGCGGCCGCTGGCGGACGCCCAGTTTTTCTCTCAGACCATAGTGGACCGATATGCTCACGCTTGTGGCCTCCAATGTTCCCCCCAAAAGTCTGAATTCGTGCATCTCCGCCCCTCGCCCAAATGCACGTCCAAAATTGCTCTCTCTCTAGAGTATGGTCGAATCCCTGAACAACACGAAATTAGAGTCCTCGGACTTTTCATCAACCAACACCGCCGGTCCGACACAACACTAGGGAAGCTGCGGAAGGTGGGGGACCAGGTGGGCCGCATGGTCCGCCGAGTTTCCAACAAGCGCGGGGGTCTCAGATGCAAAGATGCCTTGCGGCTGGCTAATGCATTTGTGACTAGTCGAATCTTGTATTCGACTCCATACCTCCATCTCCGCAAGCATGAGGAGGACGCCCTTGAGGTCATCCTCCGAAAGATGATTAAGCGGGCCCTTGATCTCCCGGTCAGCACCTCTAACCAGCGCCTTCTAGGCCTGGGGATGGTGAATACGTATCGGGAGCTCAAGGAAGCTCATCTTACCAACCAAATCACACGTCTTTCTCAGACACTGTCGGGTCGCCGCCTCCTTGCCCGACTACACCTCCAACCTCTCAGACAGATGGAAGAGCGCGTACGTACGCCACAAGAATGGCGCTATGCCCTGCACGTGCGCCCTCTTCCCCGGAACATGGCATGCACACACCATGATGGCAGACGCCTGGCTCGGGCGGAGGCCCTGGCGCGCCATTATGATTCTAAACCCGGCGTTTTCTACGTGGATGCCACCGGCCCACACCATGGGGGATGGTTTACGGCCGCGGTGGTCCACGAAGGCAAAACAGTTAACGGCCTTAGCTTTCGCGCTAGAGACATAACATATGCGGAGGAAGTCGCCATCGCGTTGGCTATATCCGATTCTCGCTCTCAAACCATCATTACCGACTCGCGAGGGGCCTGTCGGAACTACGAACAGGGTCAGATACCATTCCTGGCCTATCGCGTCCTTCAATCTAGCTGCCGAACCGGGGACCCCTACCCCCGATACGTCGTTTGGGCTCCTGCTCACATGGGATTAGAGGGAAATGAGGCAGCTGATGCTGCCGCCCGCGCGCTTTCTCACCGGGCTCCTTATTTCTCTGACCCCGCCGATCAGGACTCCACCCCTAACCCAATCTACTCGTATACAGAAATTACAGCTTATTATCAATCCGGCCACGAACTCTACCCCCGCCCGTGTAGAGGCCTCAAAAAGGAGGAGGAGCGTCTCCTGCTCCGTCTCTTCACGAACACTATGCTGTGCCCGGCGGCTCTTAAACATTTCGATCCGGCCTTTACTGGAGCCTGCCCGCACTGTGCGGAGAAGTCTTCGGACCTCTACCACATGGTGTGGGCTTGCCCATCCAACCCTGCCTTTTCCCCCTTACCCAACCCTACCCGGGAGGACTGGGAGGCTGCCCTGCTTGGCTGCTCAGACCTACGGGCCCAAAAGGCCCTGGTTAAGCGCGCCCAGGCGGCGGCTACTGCCACTGGGGTCCCGTACTAGGGACTCCACCTAGTGTTTGTAAGGGGCGGCCTCTTCAGGGTCGTCCCGAACATACCTCCTCGTACGTTTTGCCGTACAAATAAAAGTTTTTCACCACCACCACCCTCTCAGAACCTCTGTGCAGTACATTTTTTAATGGTTTAGTTGCTGCGGTGCGCCCGTGACTCTTGACGGCCGGTGCCAAATGTAGTTTTAGCCAGGTGAACTGCTGTTTTTACCACTGTCTTCTAGAAGTAACTGGTATCTCCGCACCGTGAAGGCTACGTAAGAAAATTTTATTTTTGATATCGTGTCATTTTACACGCGCATCTTGTTGGTGGATATTGATCAGGGCCAATGACCGAAGAAAACAATACTAGAGTGAAATAAACCAGATTTGTTAACTGCGTGGCGCGAAGAATGACCAATGTATTTATAGGTAATTAAATCAAAGGGTACATAGACATATATATTTACGATATGTATAGGTAAGGAAAGAAATAACAAATATTCGAAACGCAATAATTGAAATGAAAAAGTGAGAACTCCCGACCGGAATAAGTGCACGTGTTTGCAGTAACACACTTATTAGTGAATACTGGAAATAAAACTGTCATTCGCAACAATAATATTCATAGCAGGCAAAACCATCTTATATATATATATATATATATATATATATATATATATATATATAATATGTGTGTGTGTGTGCAAGTGTCATTGATATACTGTACGACGACGAATCGTCATTTCCGTTCGAATGTAACGCATGACAGCACTATTGAAATCTCAAAGGTGAGTGACTGCGTGCAAGTGAGGACTGTTATTCGGAATGATTTTGCTGCATGAGAGCCGTGGCTGTTGCGTAGAGGCGCAGTTCCTGAGAGAATTAACGGACGGGTGTCAATAAGTCCTGCTTAACAAGTTCCTAGCTAGCAATCATCCCAAAACGACCCGTTTTGGGACAGCCTGTAAATCTGCTAACTTGATTCAGACAAGAAAAACTTTGTTTGACAGTCTCACCATGTTTGTAACCCATTAAAACTGGGTGCCCCATGTGGTACGTACACTTATCTTCTTCAACGAACGCAGCAGATCTGCACATATCTATGTATGGTAGACATGCCGTTCCTTTAATTGTTTATTAGGGTCATTATGATAGTGCACCGGATAACTGAACGCAGCCGTTTATAATATACAAGATACAAGCTGCAGAGTTGAGCGGTCATGCATTTGGGAGCGGCATTACATTTATGCATGCATGCATAAATGTAATGCCGTTCCCAAACGTATGACCGCTCAACTCCTCAGCTTGTATATTATAAACATGAAATATAGGATAAGCGTAACATGTCTTTCTCGGAAATCAGACTTGAGAATAATTTATGTTGTTTACACCCCCCAGAAATAAGCCAAAGAACGCAGCCGCCTACCTTTTTCTTTTTTTTTAATATAAGCAAATTCTTCGGTTTTACGTGACAAAACCACGATATGATTATGAGGCGCCCGGTTTAGTTTTTGCCACCTGGGGTTCTTTAAAGCGCACCTAAATAGAAGTACACGAGTCTTTTTCCATTTCGTTCCCACCTGGATTGAACCCGCGAGCTCCAGTTTAGCAGCGCAAAGCCGTATCCAGGATATAGGCACTAATTAGGCTACCGCGCAGGCTTTCTTTCTTCTTTTTTCTTTTTTGAAGTATCGACTGGAAACAAAAAATTCCACGTACGGCTTACGGCCAATGATTAGCATATAGAATGTCTAACTATAAAACCGTTTTCGGCGCTCGAGGTCCGACTGCAATAAATAACCCCGTACCAATTACTCCGCATTCTGTTACGCGAGAAAGGCGGAATCTTGAATGGAATGTTGCGCTGCAGTTTACTCTTTTTTTTATCTATTACAATGGTTCCTGTAAATCTGAGTACAAGGCGCCGAATGGGGCAGATATGCTTTACTTGTTTGAAGCGGCAAGCAGGAAGGTTACATATGTTGCTTCGTCTGCGTTTCGCAAGACCTACTGATAGAAAACTATATGCGTAACAATACACACGAGAGATACATGCTGCTTGAAGAACGAGAAAAGTATTTTTTCTCCAAAGAGAACCGTACAATAACATAATAGAATAAAAGCCGACACTGCGGCCGCAATGCACGCGCAATCATCGAGTGGCATTAGAAAATAATAAAAAATAAATAAATAAAAGAAAGATAAGGAATTCATTCTTAAGGCATAACTACATGTCATATGCAATTATGAACCCCATTTGATTGGTCTGAACGCAAATACCAGCGCGCGAAGTTTTATGAATGACCCTGCCGCGCAGTATCGCCAGCAGTTTCCAACGGCGCGACCTTGATGCGGCCCAATCCACTTCGACCGCAGCGCCTCCCCACTATTTTTCCACGTCGGGCGCCTAACTGCAAAGCATGCGCCGCCCCAGCCGCTCGTCCCACTCGACCATATTCTAGTACACTCTAGTCTCGTCGCAGCAGCCACGCAGCACGCCAAACATGTCCCTGCTCCACGCCCGGCGTCATGGCTTCTTTTCAGTGGCGCACGCGCCTTTAGGAGTCTTTTTAGTAACTGTACCACCCGTCACGAGTTACTCAGACATACAACACACTTGGTAAGCGCACGCCACCAAATCCGAGAGCGGAAAAACGTGCTTAAAGCGATGAAACAAAGCGCGACACGACCGTTTCAAACGACACCACCGGCGATACTCTTCCCGGCATGCATCGCGAGAGCTGCGCAATGCGAAGGAGATATGATAGCGCTCATGTTTGGCTGAAGCTGAAGCGCGTTTGATTACGCCCCGCATCTAGGAAAACTAAATATAATAATCAAACTATAGTTCCGTCAAAGTATCACAGGACCATATATATATATATATATATATATATATATATATATATATATATCAAGACGCTCATGTTGTAATGTTTAAGGATGCTGCTGTTCGTTTGTATTTGTATGTTTTCTCCCTGCTCATTTGGCCGGCCGCCATTGTGGCCTCCCACCGCGAGCGCACGTTCATCTCTTATACGAGACCTTACTGGAGCGGCTGTCGGCCGCTGTCATGTGAATGAAACAGCGTCTTTCTCGCGTGTTAGCGAGCGGGCAAAATTGATGCGTGTCTGGCATTCTCTAATGAACCCAACATTTGCTGTAATTTAGGAACCACTCCCTCTAATACGTCAAAAATGCAAAAAAAAGAAAGAAAAGAAGAAAAAGAACGCGCGGTGGCCTCAGTTGCAGTGTACAAGTAAGTCTGATTACGAAACATCTTTCTCGCCCTGCAGATTAGTTATTCGACCTGCTCTACGCTTTGATTCTGTCGGTCGTCGAGCTTTTACAGTACTCTAGCGTGCGCCCACGTGCGACCTTCAGTGTGCGCCCGCTGTTAGTGGGTGTCGCGTTTCAGGAGAATATAAAACAAACGCGAATATAGGCAGCATTGATACACAAGGAAATAATAAAAAAACTTTTGGGTACAAATATACATTCAATCACCATAATGCATCCGCTTTTAGTTTTTCTGCAGGTACACAAGTCTATGTTTTATACCACAGCCTAAAATGCCTGCAGCGGTAGCGGGGGGCTTTCCATCACATTGAACCGTAGTGATAATTCAAGCCACAACATCGTTTGCCACAATATTCTCCGATGTATGTTCACTGTTTCTGTGGCTTCCTTTTAGATTATAATGGCACGTATGCAGTAGACATCAGTGACGAATGAATTGCTGCTGGCTCTCTTCAGCATACGCTCGTGCAAGATTTAAATTTCTTTTTTACAGTGCGAAACCAAAGATCCCCACTGGTGTCAATAAAATATTAATTTAGTCCAACCTGCTTTATTCCCTCGGCCGCACACCATATCGTATAGGTTAGTCCCTGCTAAAAACACCACATCAGGATCGCAATACGACACAATAATAAGTAAACTTCCAATCCATGCAGTAGGCCCCCTAAGCCACGAATGCCAACTCGTTTAGAGGTTACAACCTAAAGGTTACAAGATATTTGGCGTTGCAGTAACCTTTAAAATAGACGCTTCGGCTCGTGTAACCTCTAGCGTCGACGGAAATTCACGAAAACACAAAGATCAAATTTTATTGCGATAGCAATTACATGGACACTTCCACCGGATTTCTGCCGTCGGCGTCGCCGTCGTCGTCGCCGTGAGGTTCCGTATAGATAAAATCTTCGCCGCGCGCCGTATGCCCGAGCGGAAGCGTGCGGGGACGCACGCTGTCACGGAGAACGAACGCACTCAATCTTCCACGCGCAAGCAAGGAAGCGGGAAGCGAGCGCCGGAGGGAGCGGGGGGGGCGCATTTCTACTCTGCCAACAACCGTGCTCGTCGCTCGCTCGCACCGTCTCTTATCTCCACACGGCTCTGACCTTTATGCGCTGTGCATTCGCCGCTCAGTTTCCGTTGAAGCGATAGACCGCACGTACCTTCGCCCGCTGCGGCGTATATGCGCTTGCTGCCAGCGTTTTGACAGTCGTTGTCTGCAGTCATTCAGTGTGATCTATTCATGTTTGTTTGTGCGCGCTCACACCACAGTTAGTAATAGTCGGGCCACATTTTCCAACGCGCGCTACACATGCAATGCTGCCTGGATCGGCAGTGCAGCGCTACAGGTGTGTCCCTTCGCACGCGCTGCCCACGGGCAGCGCTTCTCATCAACACCACCGTTTCACACGCGCCTTCTCGTGGTCATCGAGTCTCTCTTCATGTCGGTCTACTTACGCCGCAGCACACCTGCTTACTTAATCAGCTCATGTTTACTACAATTCATATTGCTACCAAAGCCGCTCACCTTACTTCGTATGACATTGCTGTGTTGCTATCGCATTCATTGCTTCGACCTTAGGGCGAAACTGTGACATTTTTTTAGTCACCGAGTAACCTTTATATTATAAGTTACTCGCAATTATAGGTTAGCATAAACGTTACCGTGCTAAGAGTGTGGGAATGGACCCAGGAGGTCCACGCCAACTTGCTCAATAGGTGCGTGTGGGGGAATCAACGGCTGCAGAAGACCTGGTGGGGCGGTGGAACGTCGCTTCCGCCGTTGGCATTGGTCACAACTAGCCACATATTGCTTTATTGTTTGACGCATGTGAAGCCACGAAAAGCGCTCTTGCACGCGCTGTAGCGTACGGGCGAATACAAGATGACCTGATATATGTTGGATCATCATGCATGGCATGCAGCACAGCACTATGGAGACACTCTGGGACTACAAGAAGAAAGCGGGCGCCACTTGCAGAGTGGTTGGGTTTATACAACAAGCTGTCACGTATGGAAAAACCACCACTGGCTATCGGATTCAGGGCCATCACGAAAAGAGGTTCCAGACTAACGTCGTTGCGTTGATCCTCCTGGAAGACGGTCGCGTCCGGAAGTTCAGGTGCAATAGCGGCCAGACGGTCATCGAAAATGTCTTCCTCAGAATTTGCCGTTGGCAGTAGTAAGCGGGCAAAACAATCATCGTCAGCCTGACGGCGGCCGCTTCTGTATTTCACTACAAAGTCGTACTCTTGCAGTCGTAAGGCCCACCGTACTAGACGACCAGACGGATCCCGAAGGCTGACCAGCCAGCATAATGAATGGTGATCAGTGACTATGCTGAATGGGCGACCATAGATGTAACAGCGAAATTTTTGAACAGCAAAAACAGCTGCAAGGCATTCCTGCTCAGTGACTGTGTAGTTTCGCTCAGCATTGCTTAAGCATCGACTGGCATAGGCAACAACGTGTTCAGCGTCGTTTCTCCGTTGAACAAGCACCGCTCCGATGCCTATTCCGCTGGCGTCTCTATGAATTTCGGTAGGGGAACACGGGTCAAAATGACGCAGGATGGGGTCTGACGTAAGTAAGAACTTAAGTTGACGGAACGATGACTCACATTCTGGTGTACAGTCGAACGATACATCCTTATGCAACAGACGCGTCAACGGGTGCACAACGTCGGCGAATTTCGGGACAAAACGACGGAAATAAGAACAGAGTCCCAGGAAACTGCAGAGTACCCGCGCTGACTGCGGAGGCTTGAAGGCACTGACCGCTTAAATCTTGCGGGGTCAGGTCTGACTCCACCTATGTCGACCAGGTGACGGAGGACCAATGTCTGTCCCTCCCCAAACCTACACTTTCCCGAGTTGCGAATCAAATCTGCTTTCTCCATGCATTTCAGAACCAGGATAAGGCGCTCGTTATGCTCTTCAAAAGTGCGGCCGAAAATAAAAAGTTGTCGCAGTTTCACCTGAAAGGCGAAGCATCAATTGCGATAGCAAACTTGTAGAGAGCTATACGGAGTAATGATATTAGCTTTATCAGCTGTATAAACTTGGACATGCAGCAGCATCGGCAACACGCAGAACTGTTGTCGATGCCATCGGCGTTTTGCCCGCGTTCGCTCAAAATGCGCGCGGCGTTGGTGACTGTTGCCGGAGCCTCTGATATAAATAGGCACTGCGTGCCGCAGCTAAACGTCGCCTCCCTCCCCTCCCCCTCCCCCACGGCCTCTCGCTCGTCGGAAGAAGGCGCGTTTGCTCTACATACATGGTGATTGTGAAGGAGAACAGAGACGCCTACTTCTGCAGCCCTTAAGCGAGCACGGCGCAGAACGCGCGTTTGTTCTCCGCCGTGCGTTCACTCCCCGTGAAAGACGCGCCCCTCGCGCCCTTTCACTCGCACATACAGCGTTCGGCGCGCGGCGACGATTTCTTCTCCAAATGACGTCATACGGAACCTCACGGCGACGGCGACGGCGACGCCGACGGCAGAAATCTGCTTTTGAGTGTCCATATAATTGCTATCGCAATAAAACGTCGTCCAAGTAGCAAAGACATATTTCTCACTTTAGTCCTCGGATAATTGTGTCCATGAATGTCTCGAACGTGGCGGGCACGTTACAGAGCCCGAACGGCATAACGTTAAATTCGCCGGTGTAACAAAGGCGGTCTTCTCTTTGTCGACGAGATCCATGCACAGGTATCTGCCAATAGCCTGAACGTAGATCGAAGGACGAAAAGTATGAGGCAGAATGTAGGCAGTCTATTACGTCGTCAATTCGCGGGAGCGGGTACACATCCTTCTTGGTAATCGCAGTTAGTCGCCTATAATCAACACAAAATCTCCACGAGCCATTTTTTTTCTTCACCAGCATGACAGGTGCGGCCCACGGGCTTGACGATTCTTGAATGACGTTTTTCCTCAGCGAGAAGAAAGGGAACCGAGGGGGCCGAGGGCGTTCATTACATAACGAGGGCTCGAATCCGGCAACATTGATGCCTTCAGGTAGCATGTGTGAGTTTATTGACCAGTTGCCATCACCCAAAAAGATCACGTGCTCGTGGCGTCTGCGGCAGGAAGGATGTTCCACATGCGCCCCTAGAATTGTGAATGGTGGCGCTGGCTAACACTGTCAGGGTTAGTTCTAGTTGTAAAACATAAATACCCCAGAAAGCGAATGGGAAAACGGATCCGCAGTAGCTCAATGGTGACAGCATCGCACGCGTAATGCGAAGACGTGGGTTTGTTCCCCATCTGCGGACAGTTGTTTTTTCATCCGTTTTCATTTCCATTAATTTATCATTTCTTTAATTCAATTAATAAGTACAAGCAATTTCCCTTATGTTATTCTTGGTGTCATTGTTTCTTGGCTTCTTATGATATGCTTTTCCTCAGCATCTCTTGTACCTGGTCCGCAATAATCTTGCGCTCTGGTGAAGACACTCGGCAGGGCTTCTGCCGTAGTGGATTTGCCGATCCTGTGTCAATGCTATAACGAGGACGCGAGGATGGTGTTGTTGTACGGTGCTCATCTTGAGAGAAGTCGAACACGGAGGCATACTGGGATAGCAGTTGCACTAAGGTGTCCCGTTCACGTGAAGACAAAGACTTGCTGACCATCCGCTCGTAAGGGCAGGCGGCTCGTCCTTCAGTGGAAGCCTCGTCCCTGACGAGCAACAATGTACTGCACGTGACGTCGTCGAATACAGCAATCATCATGTGTTCGGTAACACGCACAGCGATGGCAGAACAATTTAACCCCTACAAAAACGTGTTACCGTTGTTCACAGATAGGATACTATGAGGTAACAGTAGGTTTTTCTTCCCGCAAGAATCGCCAAAGGGTTGTACCACGGCATCAAATGAAGCGTCTGTACAAGATGCGATGACGGATACCGGTGCTAAAGACCACGGAGGCAGCGTCCCTCCCTCAGCAACGGCAAACGTCTTTTGTCCAGCGGGTCGTTGATCGACGAGTTCTGATCATAAGGAATCCTGACAGGCATCGACTCCAGGTTTTCCACTATTTATCTGCAGCCCCGCAGGTCTGCAGAAAGTCTATCCCTAGTATAACATCGTGAGTGCAGCGTTCCAAAATCACAAACTCAGTTGAATAACACTTGTCCGCCAATAACACATTCACAGCACAAGCACCAAGGGGACGCAATATTTAACCGCTTACTCCACGGAATTTAGCATGCGTGTCGAGGGAAAACATCACTTTGCGTCGAAGCCGGTTCTTGAAAGAAAGGCTCATAACTGATCTCATAGCCCCGGTGTCCACCAAGGCCATTGTGCATATACCATCAATTATGACTTCCACTTTGTTTCTCAGCATAGTAACCGGTGGAGGTATCTGTGTCAAAGATATCTCCACCTCAGCCTCAAAGGTATAGCAATGACGTATTACGTCGCCGACTGAGCCAAGGTTGTCTTTACCAATGAGGAAGTTGTAAACGTCCTCTGCGATTCCCTTCAACAAATGGCCAACTTTGTCCTCCTCTGACATACGAGGATTGGCCGCTCTGCATAGCTTGAGTACGTTTTCGATTAGAGATGGGCAAAACGGCTCACTTCAGTGAGCGGCTCGGAACGGCTCAGCTCACTGAAATGAACCGGTTCATTTGAACGGCTCACCGGTTCACTGAAACGTGTAACCTGTGTTATGCATATTCTATAGTTATGTGGCTTTGAAAAAAAATGATATATGCATAATTTAATAAACGTGTTATTGGTATTTTCGCTATGTTTAGAGAATATTTCTACATATATTAAAAGCGTGAATTTTTAGTTGTAATAAGCTTTCTTTTCTGATATTTGGGATAAAATGCTTATGATACTGTGACAGGCAGAACGCGACGTACTTTTTTCAGAAAATAAAATGTGTAACTTCATCGTCATTACAGAAGCTTGTCCGTTTTTGTGGTACTTTAAAATCAACTTTTGTCAAACTAAGAACACAAAATGATTGTACATTATGTTTCAACTTTATTCATTTATTCACATACGTACGTTCACTATAATATGAGTAAGCTGTAATGCCATGCAAAATGAATGTAGACATCATTTCTTGAAGTACAATACAAAAATCATGCGAAAGATCCACAAAAGTGCCGCACGTACCTTTCGTTTTTTTTTTTTTTCTCTTGAGTGCACGCGCGATACTGGCGATCATGCCATCATACACCAGGACAAAAAAAAAGAAAAAAAAAGAAATGAATTTCTCTTACAACACAACAGATCATTGGCCTCGTTTTATTGACGTGCTAATGATACACGCTCAGAAAATGCACTGAAGTGGATGTCATGGGCGACATTTTCATGACTACACTAATTAGCACAAATGAGACAGACGTAACTGTACGTTCACCTCTTGTCGTTAAAGGGCCCCTAAACCACCCAGAGGTCGAAATTTAGTTGTGGTGTTGCAGTTGTGCACGAGTCTACAACGAACACGTAGCCGCGAGAATTTTTCGAAATGGTGCGGTAATAGCGGAGTTACACGCGTTTGATGATCGAAAAACGGCCCTCGCTTCATTTCGCTCTTTCCTTCGCTACTCTCCTCATCGGCTGGTCTCCCCTCCTCGCCGAGTGCTTCTCGAAAGGTCACGTGACATACGTCATCGCCAACGCGCTTCTCAAAACACTGCATACTTCCGGTCACGTCCACGCTAGCGGCACATATACCGACGGCGAACCGTCCGCCAGTGCCGTAGAACGTCTGCCTCGCGAGAGGTGTCCAAAGTAGACGGCAGTTCGGCCGGCGCCCTGCCCGCTGCACCATCAATGGCCCAATCGACGACCGCGAACCTGCGCGCCTCCGCCACCGGCAACGAAAACATAAGCTGCAGCCGGGACAAGGTAAATACATCTGGTAGCGAAGCTTCCATAGAAGCCCATACGTTCAAAACATGGTTGCTCATCGGCGGTTCAAGGGACTTAGCGCCATCTGTGTGAGGAGGGAACACTTCCGGCGGAAGAAAAAATAATTTGACGTCATATTTGTAAAAAATAGAAGTGACGTCATTTTGTTCTCATAGGCGCAAAATTTGTTTTCGGAGGCCTGCGATTAGAGCTGTATATTCAAATGCCCCGCCATTCGACTTCAGTTCCGAGTTTTCAGCGCGAAAAGCGATGCCTTAAAAGATCAGCCGTACGGGTGTCGAAATCGCATCGCTGCACAGAACATACTTTCTTCGGAGGCCGACGAACGCTTTGGGCGATTGCGTAGAGTGCTCGTCCTTTCGTCGGACGCCAAGCCCGTCGGCCAGCGTTGTTGCACGAAAACAACTAAAGTAAACAAGTATCTAACGGTCGCAACTCACTACTTGTGACTGCACAGGTTAAGAAACAATAAAACTACCCGCGTCATCTAATTCAGACAAACGTCGACATGCAAAACAGCGCAACATGTGAGGGGGGCGTATTCTAACAGAGCCGCTATTCTGGACATTCCGCCATTTACTTCGAAGCGTGACGTACGCGCGACGCTTACAAAATGGCGCCGATAACCCTGATTTGCTTTCGTAACGTGAAGCAAATTTGACGTTTCACCTAAGAAACTGTAATGTAGGCATTGAACCTAGCGTGGTTGATAAAGCAAAACAGTTTCCTCCCTAGTAAAAATAAAGCAGCTAGCTCAAAGCGTACGATTATTCCATCAAAATCGTTTCTTGCTTCCGTCGTCTGCATGCGCCCAAGCTGTCGTCTGCTTCATTAGCTAGGATGCGTGTCCTCGGGGAATGGAATGAGTCATCGTATATTGGCGCCAACGCGCTTGCTTTCTACCTTGAGACAACATACGCGACGTACCAGTGATGATCAGCGCACGCTCTAGGCCGCGTTATCGCTATCTCGTGAAACGCAAGTGACTCAGCCGGACTCGTCTGGCCGAGAAGCGGCCGGATATCATCGATAGCGTTGCGCGCGCCACAAACATCCGCTTGCGCGACGCAAGCGCCGGTACTGCCATCTCTTGTTCATTTCGCTGCTTACTCGCACCGCGAGAGGTAACTTCAAGACGCTGCCTTGCGTACATTTATTTTTATAAATTAAAAAGTCGTCGTTGGCATAGCCTTTGATGACGCGAAAAGACATTAATATTAATTACAATACAAACGCAGTAGCGAAAAGTGCAAAAAGTCGCAAGATTGCTAGTCTCAACCAAGATTATTTCAAATAAACGTGTTTTTAATGCAAATGATGGTTCAAAACACAAATGCCAACACCACCCGAGAATGATGCAAATGCTATGAGCACGCGTTGTGAACAAAAGATTTTCATGGCCCAAAATGACAGGGAAAATGCGGCGATACGCATGCCTCTCGACTGCCATTGCATATAGCCGCTCATTACCATAATTCGCGCGGCTCGTCGCACCACAAATTATGGCGGAAAATCGGCGCAATGGCGGTCCAGCGCAACGTCATGCAACGTCAAATTGACGCTTACCAAACGGCCCTTCCTGTGACGCTCTTCACGGGATATTCTTTCAGCCAATCAACAACTGACCTGCCGGCTAGCTTGGAACGCCACCACATATTCGCGAAATTGCAGATGCATTGCACAGGCTTCTGCACGCTACCGTCCACTTTCTTTTTAAAGCGCTAAAGTCGCAAGATAGGTGCCAAGGACCACAAAAGACTATTAGTCGATAAAATTTGCAGCTCCACGTCACGTTTCGTCATTCTGACGAAAACGCAAAACTGCATTTTGCAAAACTTCCGTTTCCCGGCACAAATTTCCATGCGTGTCCAGAGTAGAGCCCCAGGTGAACTTTACGAGCGCGCCTTTCCACGCACTCCAAGAGTTGCATGGCATTGCAAGTGATAGCGGCGTCAACGCCCGCCGCTGTCGATGGGCGCTCTCACGGTCGGTCCTGAAAAAAGTTATGTATTGATAATCATCAAGTAAAATACAGTTGCATCTTTTCTCGCCATGCGTATATAAAATGAATTTGGAATTTTATTTTCGTTGAATGAATCTAACGGCGTCTCGCTTTAATTTAAAAACGCTTTTCTCTTTCCCAGTGTTTATTCCCTCCAAACATAGTCGCGCTTCAATCGCTGCTCCCATAACCACCCTTGCTGATGTCGATGACAATTCTGAACTGCTTTTCGCCCGAAGCTTCGCGTCCTATGTGGATCGACCTTGGCCCGGAGACAACGGGCTCGGCTGTGCTCGCATCGCAGCCGACGGCTCCGCTAATATCAGCGTATTTTTCTTCTTTGTGTACAAGTATTGCGAAGAGCGATAACAACGATAAGAAATATTGCGGCTTGTGAGCGTCGCTATTTCATTTCAAAGCGCCGTCCGTTTTAGCTTTGAAGGGAACCAGAAAAGGTCTAGCGACGATGTCGGCGCCGTCGAGCGATCAGCGGCAGTGAATCTGCAGCACAAATGAGTCCCGGCCTCAGCCTCTCTGCGTACGGCAAGGAAATCTCGCTGTTCGCGAGCAAGAACCGCTGTCGAACGGCGGCCCGCGAATGGCAAACGGCGTGCGATGATTTACCGTGCCGGTAACGTGGACTCAGCGCTTCTCGGCTACCCGCTGTTGCTGCGGTGCCGGCCCGTGTTATGCGAAGCGTACCGCTATAGACCCTGTGTTGCGCGCACGTCTGGAAAGGCCAACACTGTCGCACTCTGTTCGCGCAGCTAATCAGACCGCTAAGCACGACTATGTTGGAACGCTAACGATTTGGCACTTGCGTTTCGGGCTGTAATTACCGATTCGCAAGGGCGCACAAACGAGCGACACGATGAGGAAGAGCAGAAAGTGCGCGTACCTGCTAGCAGACTAACCGGAAGTCGTGGGTTCTTGTTCAACCAATGGACATCGTTTCCGCAGTTGAAATCACCAGATTCCCCGTGCGGACATCGTGACGACCAAGGAGGTTTAAAAAAAATGCTTTTTTAAACCTCCTTGGTGACGACCGCTGGGGATACCGGAAAAACGAGGGGAGGAAAACGGCATTGTTTTTTTTTTATTTTTTTTGCGCTCCTGCAGCGCGTAGCGCTGCAGCGTTTGGCATCGTTGATCGTGACGGCATTCTGAACTCGATGCGCGTTTACTTGAAATGTTCAAAAAATATCTGAGGTGGTTTAGGGGCCCTTCAAATTACACGGAAGACCATCTTCGAAGTATTATTGGACCAGCGCACGATGTGCGATCGGTGAGTCGTGAGACATCGTTCGAACAGCAGCAGGCAACGAACGGTACCATCCTTTGCCAATTAAGACTTCTTTACTTCTCCCCTCGGTGGCATCGGGTGCCACACCATAAGACGCACAAAAAACCAAGGGGACTGCTGCGCACACCGCACACTACGAGCGAGTACCAGTAGCGCGAGTCGGCCCACACTGGCCACCATTCGTCGGTCAGAAATCGAAAAACATCGAAACCCAGCAGAAGACCCAGCTCTGACGGAACGGTTTGGCACGGCTCATTCAAGGAGAGAGAAACGACTTCCTCACTCCGAAAGAACCGCCGCTCACTTACTGAACCACGGCGCCCTCGGTCTTCAAAAGAGCGGCCCGCTCCTGAGCGCTCAGGAGCGAGCCGGATCTTTTTGAAGAGCGAGGGAGCCGAGCGGCAAAAGAGCGGCTCGCTCCTGAGCGCTCAGGAGCCAGCCGGATCTTTTGAGCCGCTCTTTTGAAGAGCGAGGGAGCGGTGGTTCAGTAAGTGAGCGGCGGTTCTTTCGTTCTTCAGCCGAAGGCGAGTGGCTGAAGGCGACTCTTGCGAGGAAGGGCGGGAGGGCAGTTGCCTTTTCGTACCGCTAATAGATGGCGCGGAAGTCGCACCCAGCAGGAGACCTGGCTCTGACGGAACGCACGGCTCTCTGAACGCGAGAGAACCGGCTCCCTTTCTCCAAAAGAACCGCCGCTCATTTTTACTGAACGACCGCTCACTCGCTCTTTAAAAAGAGCCGCTCACAAGATCCGGCTCGCTCCTGAGCGACCCATCTCTATAAATTTCGATGTAGGTCGTGCACGTCTCGCCCGGAACTTGAGCTCTTTTCAGGAGCGTTTGCTCTGCCTGCTTCTTCTTTGCGACAGAATCGCCAAAGCGCTCCTTGATTTCGGATGTGAAACGATCTCACGTTGTCAGTTTCCTCTTGGTTATCGATCCACACGAGCGCCATGTCCATCAGGAAGAAGACTACGTTTTAGAATCGCGTTATGCTGTCCCAACAATAGTGCTTGCTCACCAGTTCGTAGTGATTAAGCCATTCTTCGACGTCCTCGCCGGGCTTCCCTCCGAATGTGCGAGGCTCTGCCAGATGTTGGCGCTGCCACGGACTAGCCATCGTTTAGGTCGAGGATGCCGCTGGTTCCGTGTGTGTTGGCTTCGGCGTGGGACATCTCAAACACCGGAAGTAAAGGGGGCAATCCAGCGATTCGGCGGTTTCAACGCAGATTAGGAGGTTGGAGAACCGTGTTGTCCGTGTTGTGTGGGGGTCGGAGGTACCCAGCACCTCCCACCAAAAACTATTGCGGATGATTCATGTGTCACATGGGAATAGAAGTCACATGTAGACAGAAGTTTGCCACATGTACACAGAAGAATTGGGCCCTAGACCCGAGCTCACAGCGAACACGAAAACCAGTGCTTTATTGCTTCATCCCCAAAACTCCCCAGCTCTGCTCTCCACTCCGCCTTCTGCTCGCAGCAGTAGATGGCGCTAGTAGCCGGTGGCGCTACAGCTAGCGCAGCACAACAGTATCAATTGTCACACTCCACCCCCCTTAGTTCTTGTCATGGAGAATACCGGTTCACAGGGCGCCTTGTCCGGGCACTTTTTCTCTGTGCGACAGGGCTTCCTCCCGATGGGAAGACTGCTACTGGCAGCTCAGTTCTGTTGTGGGGCTGACTTGGTGGCTGTTCTGACTCAGCAGCAGCTCCTGCAGACTCCACAGGTGCTGTTGCTTGTTGCTCAGCTGGCTTATCTAGAGTGCTTGTAGGAGGTGGCGGCTATACGAGGTTGGGGCGAATGTGGTCCCCATGTCTGTGCCACACAGTTCCATCTTGTAATACAACCTCAGGTGAAGCGCAGCTCGTAGGACTACGAACAGAAGTAGGTACCCATGGTGGCCCTGTTCAGAAGTTCCTGGTGAACACTGGGCCACCCGGGTCCATTATTGGAGCAATGCGGCAACCCTTGTCCACATGCAGTTTTTGCATTATCTGTTTCAATTGAACAAACGATCGAAGACTTGGGCACATGACATCCAAGGGCATCTTGATTCTTTTTCTCATGAGCAACTCGCACGGCGCACGGCCTGTTACATCATGAGGCGTTGAGCGGTAGTGGAGAAGCACCCTGGCCACTTTGTCCTGAATTCAACCGGTGGGCTTTTCTTCAATTTATCTTTGATAGTCTGTACTACCGGTTCTGCAGCCCCGTTAGAAGCAGGGTGATATGGAAGCACCATCATGCGACGGATGACATTCCTGTTCAGGAAGTCAGCGTACTGGCTGCTGGTGAATGCTGGCCCATTGTCGGAAACAATGATGTCTGGCAGACCATGTTGAGAGAAGACAGTCCTGAACACAGAGATCGTGGCCTCTGCATATGGTGACGGAACAGAGTGAACTTCTACCCACTTGCATAAGCATCCACCATCACGAGGAAGTATTGTCCCATGAATGGACCTCCAAAATCAACATGGATCCTGGACCAGGGCTTGTCATGCCAGGATACCAGTTATGCCATGGCATAACTGGTATCCTCCTTGCAGACTTCTGGTGCGCTTGGCATACAGGGCAGCTCCGCACCTGGTTCGTCATGTCATTGTCGATTCCAGGCCACCACACATGGGACCTAGCAAACATCATTGATTTCTCAATTCCAATGTGGCCAGCGTGCAAAAGCTGAAGTACTTGGGGCTGCAGGTATTTGGGAACGATGACACGGGCTCCCCACAAGAGGCATCCTTCATGCAGACTGAGTTCGTTGGCCCTCGTAGAGTATGGGCCCCAGTCTCCACCTAACGGAATAGGACTCCCGTCAGGACAGCCTCAGCTAGTTGTGACAGCATAGGATCCCTTGCCGTGGCACGTCTAACGACTGCAGGTGACAGGACATCAGGGTACGCTTGTTCTAACATGAAGACATTGGCAGGCGTAGAGTCGTGAATCTCAGTTGCAGGAAGAGGTAGCCGGCTGAGTCCATCAGCATGGTCTAGCATACTGCCTGGCTTGTAGACGAGCTTGAATTGATAACTTGATATTGTAAGTGCCTACCTGAGGACTGTCGGTGATGCCTGGCTTGGCACACTTCGACTTGAACCAAAAAGTCCTAGCAATGGCTGGTGGTCTGTTACAGCAGTGAACGGCCTTACCCAGGTACTTATAAAATTTGCGGAGACCAAAAACAAAAGCAACACCTTCCTTGTCAATCTGACTATAGTTCTGCTCAACACCAAGCATAGTACGTCAAGCAAAATCTACGGGTCTTTCGGTTCCATCTGCTTCGGTCTGTGCCAAGACTGCACCAACACCATACGGTGACGCATCGCAACTGAGCACAAGTGGTTTCTCAGAACAGTAGTGCACCAGAACAGGTGCATTTGACAAGAGCCTTTTACTTGTGATGAATGCTTGCTGTTGCTCTTTCCCCCAGTTCTACTTTTCCCCTTCAAGAAGCAGCTGATGCAAGGGACGCAGTGTCGTTGAGATGTTTGACAAAAACCGTCTGTAGAAATTAAGCAGGCCAAGATAGCTTTGAAGCTCCTTCACATTCTGTGGCTCTGGCGTATTGATGATGGGCTCTATCTTGGGGTCGGGAATTAGACCTTGCTTGCATATAATGTGGCCCAGGTATTCCACTTCGGGAGCGAAGAAAACACACTTCTCAAGCTTCAACCTAAGGCCCACTTCCCGAAGTTTCTGCAAGACAATCGTCAGATTCTCCTAATGGTCTTTGTCGTCGATGCCTGTAATAACAATGTCATCAAAGTACACAGCTGTTTTCCTCACACCACGAAGCAGGTTTTCCATCTCTCACTGAAAGATAGCAGGTGCAGCAGAAACACCAAAAGGTAAGCGTGTATGTGTGTTGATGGTCACATATTCATGTTTGTGGTCATGTTTGTGTGTTGATGGTCACATATTCACGGCTTTCTGCATCTAGGGGTATCTGCTGGTAGGCGTCTCGCAAGTCAAGTTTTGTAAACTTCTGACCTCCCGACATGGCTGCCCACAGCTCTTCAGCACGCGGAACTGGGTAGGTTTCCAAGAGTGACACAGCATTACCTGTTTGCTTGAAATCTCCGCAAATTCTTAATGTGCAGTGTTTTTTTTTTCTGAGCAGGCACAATCGGCACTGCCCATTTGGCTTTCTTCACGGAAACAAGAATGTTCTCACGCTGCAACCTCAGGATCTCCTGCGTTACGAGGTCAACCAAAGCGAACGGAAGTGGCCGTGGTTTGCAGAATTTCGGCACTGCATCTGAAGGCACAAAAATTTTGGCGGAGAATCCCTTGAACGGGCCAATGCCTTCTGCAAACACCTCAGGAAAACGAGCAATCAACTCGCTGACATCACTAACTTGGTTAATTTGTTTAAATCCTTTGACGCCAATGCCCAAAGCTTGAAACCAGTTGCGCCCGAGCAGCGTTGGAGCAGTGGTACTCGTGAGGTACAACGGAAGGACCCGTTCGTGCCCCCTGTATCCGACGCAAACGTTTGCCTTGCCCTTGACTTGCTCTAGCTCCCCACGAAACCCGCGCAAAAACACGTTTGAAGATTCTAGACTCACTTCTGGAAAGACATGTTGAAATTTGTTTACTGGCATTACGGAGACGCTTGCACCAGTGTCCAACTCCATCGTTAACGGCTTCCCGAACAATTCCACGGTGACAAGGAAGGGCGGGACAGTCGGCTCACCGCTTAGGTGCCACATGTCAAAAACGACAGCATCACGAGGCACATAAAGCATGTCGGTGTCGTCAACAGCGTTTACCTGCGCGGTACGTTTTGATCGTGGCGGGCCAGTCCTCACAGCAGACGCGTTTTCCTTCGCGAATATGTCGGCCTTTCGCGAGTTGCAGACGACTGCCAAGTGCCCCACTTTCTTGCAGTAGTGACACTGCGACTTGCTGTGTCTGCATTGCGACGCTAAATGACTGCTGTCGCCGCAGCGTTAACACGCCATGCTCTTGGCCGCGGACGATACCCGGAAGGGGCGCAGCCAGGGGGGGTTCAAACCCCTCCCCACTTACCCACCCTTTGTTCTCGTTGCTTCGCGCTGACATAATGCAAGAAACCGGTGCTACTATCACTATTTCATTCCTGGGCGCTTCCGTTTGGGTTGGTAATTCACAGCGAATCATGTCTGCATATGGAAAAAACTGTCACGGTGTTTGTCAAGGCTTTGGCACTCTGTGAGGTTTTGGGCGAGAATGTGACGGCCGCTTTGCGGCGGCCGCATTCTGAAGCAACAAATGCGCAACAAATGAATCAACAAATGCGGCAGCCGCATTTTAGATGAAGGCGAAAATGCTCGAGGCCCGTTTACTTAGATTTAGGTGCACGTTAAACACCCCAGATGGTCGAAATTTCCGGTATACATTTGCGCCGCTTCCCTTCAGGTGCCGGTTAGGCCGCACTCTCGCTCGCGCGAAACGTATCTTGTTTGCGATTGCGCCCCTACGGAAAGCTGGTAGTTACTGTTGTGTTGTTGAATCCTAAGCCAGCAATTACGGAAGGCTGGTAGTTGCTGTTGTGTTGTGGAATCCCAAACCAGCAATGTATACACGAAGGGGTTGATGCCAGCAGTGAAATTCCACTGACTCGCAACAGAATGCACGAAACAGACAGCCGACAAGCATGGATTACTGCTGTGCGCAGTACAGTGTAAGTAAACTCTTGTTGCAGGCGCCTACAGTTCTCGTCGGAGTTCACGCGTCCTGAGAAATTGATTATGTGCACTATGCACTGAACAAGACCGGACTTCATTCCTGCATCACTAGTACACCAATCAGTCGAAATTCTGTGAGGTACAAGGCCGCTTCCTGTTTGCACCGGCGTAAGTGAAGTAGAAATGAGTTGCACGCACTACTTAAAATGCGTACACATGCCATATGTATGCTGTGCGGTGAAATATTCTGTGCAATTCTGAATCTGTTGACGTAAAGGCAAATGACAGCTGCACGCTCGCACACAGCGGAAGACGCAGCGGCCCATGCACTTGCCGCAGAAAATGCAACCCTCTCGTATGAGGTAGCAGGGCGACGAAAACTTCGGGAAAAAAAAGGCCTTACGCGTTTTTGCGCGTATTTAAGTTTTCTAGCGCAAAGACGCAGCGAACAAGCTATTGCTATGGGAGTAGGTATATCCTGGTCAAACGTGCATTCTCACGTGTATAGCCGTCCTTGACTTGTGAAACGCACTTCGCCCCGACGAGGACGACGCCATACACGCTTAACGGAGATTAAAGGCTCATTCACACCGGCGACTTGAGGAGGTCGCGCGACCATTTGCGACTCGCGAACAAAAAGCGACCGAAGGCGACTGATGTTCACACCGGCAAGCCCGGCTGAGCGCGACCTGCAAGTCGCAATCCCGGGCATTCTCATTCTTCAGCGAGAATTCTAGGGATCTACGCAGTTAGCGCGCACT